>NC_039284.1:15694644-15764644 GCF_003368295.1 Carassius auratus
CTTCTGTGTACATCGCTCCACTATCGGCCACATCACTCCAAAACGGAGAGAAGGTATTTTAAAAGCCCCTTCTCATCTGTGACCCATTGAGAGCTCTGGACATGTTTATTAGCCCGGTCATGTGACCCTCCGTCCCGCTGCGCTTGGCTCGAAGTGAAGAATCCTCCGAAGGGACTCACTCCTGGCCTTAGACAAGAAACATATTATGCAAGTATGCAGACGCTTTGCCAATGCAGTGCAAGTGCTCACTGTACAGGCATTTCTGCAGCACTTATTAACACATTAAATCATACCAGTGCTGATAAAAGCATTTGCAATCATCTGTTTATGTAAAGCAGAACTGGTTTTGTTTCATATCCAGATGCTACAGCATGCATTTAATTAGAGTTGTACATATCCTAAAATTCTTAAAAGTCTGTACTTCTGCGCACGGATATATACACTTTCTTAAATCACAACAGATTTACTTAAGCTAAATTACTTAATTCTTCAGAAATGTAAAATGTATAAAAAATTAAGCTTGAAACTAGAAAATTATCTGTCAGTGGCGTCAGAAAAATAAACTTAATTAAAAAGGAAAACAAGCTTATTTTTCTGACTTATTTTTCTTGATTTAAGCTTAAAAACAATGAATTATGATTAATATATATTAATATTAATAACTTAATATATATATATATATATATATATATATAATATAAAAAAATATATATATATATATATATATATATATATATATATATATATATATATATGTGTGTGTGTTCAAAATTATATATGTAATTTTTATAATATATATATAATTATATATATATATTTTCCCCCCCAGAAAATAAGACATTAAATATTTCTGAAGTCAATCTTTTAAAGTGAGTATCTTCATTTAAGAATGTTTAGATATTTACATAGTAAATGCAGTTTATTTTTTCTAAAATGTAACTAAAACCAGTTGTTTTAAATGCTACAAGTTATTACATTACATTACATACACAACATTATAATGTAAATTATGAAACGGTATATTAATTTTGAGATATGCAATTTACATTTTTATCAGTGCTATTCAATTATTAGTGTTTTTATAAAGAATAAATGAGATGCCAAAACAGGGGTGTTGCATGTACATATAAATATTAAATACTGAACGAAGCTGATAAATGAAGTAGCTGTTATGGAAGCTATTGTGCCTTCACTGAATGTACTCTAGGTCATATTTTCTCATTTACATTAATGCATTTGACAGACACTTTTATCCAAAGAGACGTTAGATCAGTCCAGGTGGACGGAGACGTTAAAATCTCTTCCAGGTTGTTCTCTGCACGATGCTCAATTCCTCCGGTTATTCTTAGGAACAGAGAACATGACCTTACAAGCGCTCTGCTGGGTCACTTATGGGAAACTTGCACCCACGTTGGGAAGAAGCGTTCGAGGGAAAGTGATTGTGCAGAACGAGAAAGGGAAAAGCCGCCCCTTTTCAAGAAGTCACACATTTTACGAGCCCATAATTAAAACCTTTGCGGCTTTTCCCAAGCGGCTTTCCGCCCCCCTCCGAGACTCCACATTAGTCAATACCTTTCCCCGTGATTTATGAGGCTGTTGCAAGAATCTGCTTTGTGTTTCAGACATTTAAAGACACTAGTCATAATCATGACCTCAACAGCATCAACTGGGAATGTTTGAGAAATTACATTGCTCACTTCGCTTGGAGAAAGAGCGCTAACGCTGGATCTAGACGGCCAGATGATTGCAATGACTTCATGGCATCGTGACGCTCCCGAGGCCAGACGCAACCGGAGCCGACGTTCTTCATTATTTCTTCCCCGTGCGCAGTCGGATAGAAGTGCATAGGATGTCTTAAAACAACTCATTTGTAATCAGAATGAAAACTGACCTGCGCAAACCGTGCGGTTATTATCTGGCAGGCTAGGCAAGTTGGTGACGTCGGAGGCCGACAGGAGCCACCGTGTCTGCTGAACATGGACACGGATGAAGCTCATGGTGAGACTTGGTAACCTTGAGTGCAGCCTAATAAAAGTCTGGTGCAGGAAGTGATGCGTTCACTCCTCAAAGCCTGATGGAGCGCATCCAGATCTGGGATTTCAGCTCGTCTCTGCAGTCCAAATACTCTGAAAAAGTACAGAAACACACATCCATTAGGAGTTATTTTGGCAGAGATGTTCTTTCTCCAACCATCTCAACAGTCAAGTTAATTTCCCTTGGTTTGAACAAACGTTGACCCTGAAATTATAACGTTTGGTATGAAACAAGTATTGTCTCTCAATGACTTCACTCGATGCCCGACACAAAATGTTTGTGTATGGTCATCATAAGCGGATCAAAAGTTGTCCTAAAACCAAAACAACACCCGTTCTTGTCTTAGGACAACTTCAGATGTTGACTACTGTGTAAATTGGAGTAGGATCTTTTTTTTTTTTTCAGCAAAGATTCAATAAATTGATCAAACGTAACAGTAAAGACATTTATAATGTTGCAAAAGCATTATTTCAAATAAATGCTGTTCTTTTGAACTTTCTATTCATACATCAACATGTATGACTATTTCCACAAAAATATGAAGCAGCACAACTGTTTTCAACATTGATAATAACCAGAAATATTTCTTGAGCAGCAAATCATATTAGAATGAGATACACTGAAGCCTGGAGTAATGATGCTGAAAATAAAAAGGAATAAATTACATTCTAAAATATATTCAAACACAAACCACTTATTTTAAATTGTAATAATATTTTACAATTTTTATGTTTTTACTGTATTTTTGATTAAATCAATGCAGCCTTATTGAGCCAAAACATGAAAACTCTTACATCTATATTAAAAAATTCAAATAATCCTTCATTCGTAGTGATTGCAAAACATCTGAAAACCATTACTTGGGTGGATTCTCCAGTTTTGGGAGGGACGGATGGATTAAAAAGTTTCTAAAAATGAATAAAAGATGTAGCGAGCAGAAGAGAGATGCTTTCTGCATTCTTCCTCGTTTCAAAACAACAATTACACTGTCTCTACTGGAGTCGTGTTGTTCAATCTCCAGTGAAATACAGTCTGTGTGCTGCAGGACACATTTCACAGAGTGTCTAATAAATCAAACGCCCAATCGCTGCGATCACGACCTCGTCCTGCTCAGAAAGACAGATACTGGGCTTTTGATGAGCGTCAGTCCTCCCAAAAAACGACTGTCTCCATTTTTATAGCACTGTCGTCTGTGACAACACGGTCTCGATAAGAGACACTGAGCGCTTATGACAGACCCCCAACTGAATAGAGCAGATATTCATGGAACGAGAAATATGTAATTAGGATACAGCAGCCAATCAGTGTGTGTTTAATATCTCGTATTCTGGCGACGACAAAACGCAAAGATCCTTCCAGATGAAATGAATCTGATCAGCAACTCAAGACTGCTTTCAATTATCACAACATCATCCAGAGCCGAGGAATAAAGCTCTGACGGGACGTTTAATAACACGCAGAGGAAACTGCACATTATCTGACACACTGCTGGGATGCTTTCAGACATGTGCTGGCGTGTTCTGTGATCAGTGTTTGTGTGCAGTTACTCATAAACTAACTCCAAAGATGATCATTGGAAACATGCATTTGATAAAATTCATCATGCATTGTGATGACAAAACGTTTGCGAATCACATCTGAGATTAGATATTCAATCTAGACAAACAAATAAACGCAGTTAGATGAGTATATATGACAAGTGAAGGGAGTTGAATACAAATTCTGTCACATTTACTCACTGTCACCTCATTTCTTACTCGTACGGATTTCTATTTTTGAGATTTAATGGAAGGAAATTTTCGGCCAATGTCAAATTCTGTTTTATTCACATGAAGCTTTAGGAGACGCATATAGTGCATTTGATTTTCTATGATGCTTGACTCAGATCACTATACACTTTAATATGCATTCATGCAAATAAATGTTATATTAATGCATATTGAAAGCAAAAATATATGCTGGATGCATATAAAAATGGGTTTACTGAGGAGACTTTCAGCAGTTTTTAATCTACGGGGAACAAGAAAAGAACTGACTCCTAAATATAAAGACTTCGTCTAATTGCAAATGACTAAAGAACAGTAATTTAAGGGGTGTCCGATGTGTTTAGCATCTGGACACATTTTGAGTTCTGGAAAATATTTCAACACAATTAAAACATGCAAAAAATACAGTACTTATTCTGTATGTTTGCCTTGTTTTCTGGTACAGATATGCAAACATTGTTAAATCAAGATACATTTACTTGAGAAGCAGAATGCCTTTTCTGGTTTATGCATATGTTCCAAAAAGCTCCTCATTCATATCAACCAGATCTGTCAGTTTTGTCTTTGGTCAGGAACATAATGGGATTAAAGGTGATTAAATGTACCTGAGTCAGAAAGCCGGCGCTCACAGCTTGGGTTTCTCATGTGCAGCTGTTTATTTTCTCAGCTCTGCTGTGACACTTTCTCTCTGTCACGTCTGTCAGCTTTCATTAGAGCGAGGCCGCTGCCACTGTGCTGGCGTCTGCGAGCGGCCCTCTGTAAACCGAACACGCTGAAACGAACAAAGATCCAGTGATGCATGTCTTTTATCACTCCGGCTGCTCAATGCTGCTCTTATGTGAGCTCTTGCATGCAGTGGGACTCGGAGCGCTCAGATTGCACAGTTTACATAACACTCACACGGCACACACATGCACAGCGTTCATCCATGATAACATACATTCAGGTTAACACTTTCTAAGCGGCCTGCAAGTTTTCGTAAATTATTAAATGCAATCTCACAACACTCATGGGTAGAACAACTTAAGAAACAACTTTCTGTGAACGCTTGAAGACTTCAAAGGAATAGGTCATCCAAAAATGAAAATTCAAGATGTTTCATCAGTTTTGAAGACATTGAAGGCATGGATCCTCTGCAGTGAATGGGTGCCGTTGCGTCTGGCCAAAATATGAGTCTGTCATTTATAACAATATTTCCTGCAGTGAAAAACATGCAGCTTTTATTTTCTCAAGACATTCACTGATGGACTGGAGTGCTGTGGATTATTGTGATGTTTTTATCAGCTGTTTGGACTCTCATTCTGACGGCACCCATTCACTGCAGAGCATCCATTGCTTAGCAAGTGATCCAATGCTACATTTCTCCAAATCTGATGAAGAAACAAACTCACCTACATCTTGGATGACCCGAGAGTGAGAAAATGTTTCAGCAAATGTTTTTATTTTTAAATTATTTTTTTTGTGAACTGTTAATTTAAAAATCATAATGCATTGCGACAAGCTGTGTGTTAAGCATTTGTTTCAATGCATAATAATTATTAAATGTATAACTATAACTAGACCCATGCATTATGATTTATTATACATTTACATTTAAGTTTCAATTAAATGTGGCTGCTGTAATTTCATGTTTATTCTCACTTCACAGTGAAAGCTAGAAAACAGGTCTGAATGTATGTTAATATAATACATCTGATTGAAATGTATGAATAATAAACAGTTGTTCAAACACACAATGAAGCAGAGCAGTGTTGAGCTTTATTGAGCTTAAATAACAGGTTTTGCTTCGTTTTACTTGCGGTTGATAACTATAAACGCTTTATGTTTGGGATACGAAGGATCTGCTTTGCTTTTTGGTGCTCGAATGGTTGAAAGGTTTACAGAAGAAATTTAATTTGGGAACAGGGAACATGATGTAAAGCAGGTGCTTATGATTTCATATTCATAAACAAGCAATATTTCTTCAGTCTAAATTCTCCAGTGGAGCTTCCTGAAAAGATTGTATTACTACACCTAACACATTTGCTCATTACATCTTTAATGTTCTGTGAAGCCTGTATATATAATGAATTATAACAAGATTCATATTATATTCAGATGTTTTCATAATATTGCAACCAGAGATGTAACTGTGCATTTCAAGATACAAGGTATTAGGAATTGTTTTTAAAAAATGCATTTTTTAAAAAATCTAAATTAAGTAAGATCATGATTTAAAAAGAAAAACTGTCAATAGGGTTAGAAAAATAACCTTAAATCACACCCCACATTTATTTTGTCTTGTTTTAAAGTTAAACACACTCAGTTGTCAAGATACATTAATTTCACAAGTTAATGTTTCTTGATAATGTTTAGATATTTCTACTAGAAAAATACTCTAAGAAGTTTTCTTTGCCAGTGTAGACTAGAGTTTTGCATTGAAAGAATGAAGCCTGTATTTGATGCATTATAACTCTAATAATATAACGCTAGAAAAAAAGTCTGCGTCTTGATTTTGCAATCTGGTATTTACCATCACTTCAGGCTATTAATTATTGTAAATAAAAACACACATAGTGCAAATATCCTTTGCTCCACTTTCTTATCCATGGTTGTTCACATCTAATGAATCTGAAGTCTTGTACTTTCACAGAAAATAGCTGCCATGATGTAAAATAAGGTGTAAGGTGTTTCTTATCCCATAATATTGCTGAATTATTATATTTCTCGTATTTATAAAGCCAATTCAAACAAACGCCTGAACTGCAAACCAAACATGCACACCAACGTTATACTGAATATGTGTAACTAATTAACTAATGTGTAACCATAACTCCTTCAAAAACAGCTAGAAGCCTTGGAGTTATGATTGATGATCAGCGGACTTTCTCAGACCACATTGCTAAAACTGTCCGATCCTGCAGATTTGCTTTATTCAAGAAGAAGATCAAGCCCTTTCTTTCGGATCGTGCTGCACAACTCCTTGTTCAAGCTCTTGTTCTGTCCAGGCTGGACTATTGCAATGCTATCTCAGAAGGTCTTCCAGCCAATTCTATCAAACCTTTACAATTAATCCAGAACGCGGCAGCAAGATTCATTTTTAATGAGCCAAAAAGAATACACGTCACACCTCTGTTTATCAATTTGCTCTGGCTATCAATAGCTGCTCGCATTAAATTCAAGGCATTGATGTTTGCCTACAAAACTACCACTGGCTCTGCACCCAATTACCTAAATTTGTTACTTCAGACTTATGTGCCTCTAGAAGCTTGTGTTCTGCAAGTGAACGGCGCTTGATTGTGCCATCCCAAAGAAGCACAAAGTCACTTTTACAGACTTTTAAATTAAATGTTTCCTCCTGGTGGAATAACCTTCCCAACTCAATCCCAGCAGCTGAGTCCTTAGCCATCTTCAAGAATCGGCTTAAAACACATCTCTTCCATCTTTATTTGACCCTCTAACTTTAACACTCAATATTCTAATTCTATTCTTAAAAAATCTAACTACCTTTCTAATCTTTTTTGTATTCTATTTTCTTTTCTTTTATTGTGCAATTGTGTGTGTATGTGTAAAGACCTCTAACTAGCTTGCTCTATTCTTTTTTTTATTCTATCTGTTTTCTTTTTATTGATTATATTATTTAAAAGCCCATGCTACGTGTACTGTGTTAACCTAACTGAGACTTGTTATAGCACTTATATATCATTGCTCTTTTTGTTGTTTTTGATTGCTTCCACTGTCCTCATCTGTAAGTCGCTTTGGATAAAAGCATCTGCTAAATGAACAAATGTAAATGTGTAAAGATCTCGATGTCTTCAGCCGTGGTCTGGAATGAGAATCAGACAGAGACACATCGCTTTCACAGATAAGCAGGTTCTGGTGAGCGAGCTGTAACTCAGAGCAGAGATGAGCTGACACAAGCCCCGTGTGCTGTCTGTGACAGGCTGCTCCTGCGGGACTCCGCTCCCGGAAGAGGCTCGTAAAGACCGGGTCGTGTGCAGGGGGCAAGGAACTCGACCGGAAGTTGAAGTCGGGTGGGGGCTGCCATCTTTTAGCAGAACTTCACTTTAGCATTCCCATTGACTCCCATTCATTTTGGCGTCACTTTGACAGCGAATAACTTTACATCTGAGGCGTTTAAAGACTCTGTTTGTCCATTATTTATTTCTAAAGATACACGACAATGTATAAAGGGCTCCATTACCTTCTATGTTACATTATGGCCCCGTATAAACAGTTTTTGTAAAAAATAGGCTAACGATTGCGTCATAACCACTCGTCTCTCTGTCGCATTACCGTACAGACAGGAGGAGAAGCTCGCAGGCAATTAACTTAATATGGCGTACTGGCGTTACATTTTAAAATACTATACAAAATAATTAATCAGAATACTTACTCCTGCTCACTCACGATAAAGAACTCCCCGCTCAAGCTCGCCGTCTCTGCAAGATTAACGATGGCAGTTTGCACGCAAAGCTACTAGAAGATTAACATCTGTCAGACAGGTTGCTGACGTCCTCAAGCTTCGTTTGAGTCTGCGCGTCAGAAACGGAAGTGCTAAAAAACGCTAAAAATGGGCTTCACTTGTCTCAATTGAGTTCCAATGGGGTCGCTGTGTCCATTTCTTTTACTGTCTATGTTTAATGCTTCAAGCCTAGGACTGAACCACTGCCAACAGTCCAAAAAAAAAAAAAGAAGAAAAAAAAAAAATTTAAATAAATATATTTTTTTCTCTTTACAGCAGCTTTACTAAAGCATTCAGTTACGGGAATCGTGTGATTATTATTATTTTTTTTTTTTTTTTCCAGGAAAACCACACCAATGTTCTATAAATATACCTTTTTAATATCAGGTGTATATAATAATCAACAAGTCTTGGGTATAATTACACTTAAAAAAAATGCTGGGTTATTTCAACCCAACTTTGGGTCAAATTTGGACTAACCCAACTCTTGGGTTAAAAACTGAATGTAAAATTTTTATTAGTCCATATCTGACCCAAAGCTGGGATGAAATAACCCAGCATTTTTTAGAGCGTACGATCACTAATAACAACGATACTAATAACTAGATTTATTATTAATATTATTATAACAATCTATTAAACGGTAGTGTCTTGCGGCATATTATTAATCATATATCATTTAATGTACCTAATGAGTAACTATTTATTATTACTAATGGAAGACTGGTGTCTTGCAGTATATTGTGGTTGTTGCTACTGTATAAAATCAAGAAGTCTTGAGTATTATTATTATTGCCATTAATCATAATAACACTAATTATTAATATATTGTTGTCTATTGAACATTGGAGTCTTGCAGCATATTGTGGTTTTTGCCAGCAATAAGCCTTGGGTATGTTTTCGCATTAATAATAATAATAATTATTATTAACTATTAACTAATCTGAAGTGCATTCTCTCTCTAAGAGGCACAGCTGGAGTGTGTCAAATGTGCTAATCACTAGGCCTCAGCTCTAATTTAGATCAATTTAATAGTCAGAAACGTTGACAGGCACACATTGTGTGAATGAAATCCTGTTGAATATGCCGTAAGAGATTCATATTCTGAGAGCGTGCTATCTTAAATCTCCAGAGCAGATCTGACAGCACACGACGTGAGCCTGAAGAAGAAAAGCAGCCTGTCAGATCGCTTCAGCTCCATAAATCTCTGTCCATCTCCTGCGAGAGAAAAGCTCTGGGATTTCACATGGGTGAATTTACGAGGATCTACACATCAATACGTCGAGCGTACGCCGAACACCATGAAATATCTTAGAGGATTTTACTGTGTGCCGTTTATGGGGTGATGACAGAGACATGAACACATTAAAGGCATTCGGGACAGACATCAGTATTATCTGTTTAAATCTGAAGACATCAGACTGGATTAAACTCAAACAGAGCCGATGGCAGACGAGTGAACACACCTGAAGAGAAAGAAAACATCACCTCAGTGCTTCTAACACAATCTGAGGCTCGCAGTGCAATGCCAGTATACATAAAGATAATAATCATAAACATTTTTATTCAATCTTTAATTAAAATGAAATAAATACATTGGTTCAAAGTGAACAGTTTCTATTAACTTCATTTTTGTTATTCATATCAAATATTAAAATAGCTAATTTAAATATGCAAAATGTAAATAATGTAAGAAATTATGGTTAGATAATATTTTAAACAGTTTTGATTAATTACTGAAATAGTGTTTGTGAGAGTATATATATATATATATATATATATAGCTATAATTGACACACTGACACACAATAATTAAAAAGCCAAATATTAGATAATATACTTGCATTGATAGGATATTAGTAAAAAAAAATAATAATTTGCTGATTTAAATATATATAAAAAAAAGTGTTAACACATATACAGGACCAATTATTGGCTTTAAATGCAAAAATTCACACACACACACACACACACACACACACGCACGCACACACTATATATATTTTAGCATTTTAAGCCAATGATTGGCGCACACACACACACACACACACACACACACACACACACACACACACACACATAATTTGTCATAAGTTAGTTGCTAAAAAAATGATATAGTTGCATTTCTAGAACTTTAAACCAATACATCAAGTTGAATCCATCATATGCAGTATGCCACAATAAATATCAAATATTAAACCGTACTATGATAGACTGTTGTCACATCACATTGCATGTTTAATGAAGTGAGAGACTGGGTCATTTGTCACACTGGAAATACAAGGTCAAGTAGAGCATTGCATGAGATGCAGCAGTGTTATTATTTATCAAACCCCAGATGTTGTACTGATGATACAGAATCTAGTGCATAATAGTTTCTTTAAAAAAAAACACATTCTGCACATAAAACCAGTCAGTGCACCGCAGCAGCACCAATGAAGGTTAAGAGAAGCTGACAGTCCTCAGATAGGCGGAGCGTTTTCAACTGGCCGTGTGATTGGAGCAGATTTCTCAGACGTGGGTCATAAGAGGGCATTACCATCAAACATGACACCCGCGCTGACCCTCAGGTCCCCTTCAACACCCCACAGTCTGCTGCAGTCCGCTCATTCATAAGTGTCAGAGTGAACATGAGCTCCCGTGTGTGTGTGTGTGTGTGTGTGAGTGTGTGTGACCTGTGTCTAGTAAAGCTCAGTCAGTGCTGCACAGTGAACTGCTGGAGAATCAGCTCATGTGCTTTATTTAGAGCCCACCTGAAACAGTCGTCTTTCTCACAAAGAAAAGAAAAAAGAACTAAAATACTCTTATATCACCATTTTTTGGACATGTATTATGACAAAACCATGCAGGGCTCCACACCGTATGATCTAATCATCTTCATTACATGACTGTGACACACACACACACACACAGAAGTTTTTCCAAACCTGTATTATAAAAATGTATTATATTATTTTATTTTACCAAAAATGTTAGTTTTAAAAACAAATTATATATAGGAGTAGTATTTTTGATTTATTACTAATATTTGTATTATTTTATAAAAAAAAAGAAATATGTAAAAATGTAGAAAGTAATAGTTTTATTAATATTACAAAAAATATACATACATACACACACACACACACACACACACACACACACACACACACACACACACACACACATATATATATATATGTATGTTTATTTTTGTAATATTATTTTTTGTTTTGTTTATTTATTATTTTGTAATTATCTTATGGATAAAATAATTACAAAAAATAGTTAGGGGTTTTTAATTTCTTGTTCTCTAAAATAAAAAAATAAAAATTAATAAGTAAATAAGTCATGGTTTCACGTTTTTTTTTTTTTTTTTTCATGGTAATACCATGATTTCCTTCTTTAAAAACAAAACAAAAAAAGAACTAATATATATATATATATATTAGAGGTGGGTAATGATTAATTTTTAAAATCTAGATTAATCTCACTGTGATCTTGAAATTAATCTAGATTAAAATGGTTTATTCGAATTCTGCCGACGGCATTCAGAATATGTGTGTTACCCAAATAAAATTTGTATGTTAGTTTATTTTTATTTATTTGTGCTATTTACACAATGTTGAAGTTTGTAGGTGTCAAGGTACAGAAACTAAATAATTAAATGTAAAAAAGCACTGAATAGTCTTCAATGTAAAAATGAAATATACAATGAAACCTACATTTATTCAGACACCTTCAACATTTATCACATTATTACAGTTTTGCTATATATATCAAAAATATATATCTGGTGTCTGAATAATTTTTGGTTTGACTGTTAAAACTACAAAGTAGTCAGGAGCAGTGAGTGATTTTCATTTTCATTTTCTTGGATTAACATTACAGCAGCCAGTGGCTAAATTAGGCGCGGTCCCTTTAAGAGACGATGAACGCATCCAATATAATACACATCCCTTTTTTTTCCTCAACTGTTTACGTTCACTTAAGAAATAACTGACTGTTTTTTCAGGCATAATTTCCTTTCACTGCCTGAGCCCTGAACACCAGAACACCGCGAGTATTGAATCGGGCTCTTTCACATCTTGTTGTTTGTTCAAACTGCGATTTGAATTTGTTCGTTCGGGTGCAGGAGGGACTTTGAGGAGAACTTCGCAGAAGAGAGCGCGGTTCAGTGTCGCTGTCCGTTAGGCTGTCCTCAACCAGTCGGTTATATAAAATATCAAGGTGAAAGTCATCATAGCTTGCTTAGTATAGACCCAACTCCCAACCCAACTTTGAGAATAGATTAACGGCGATATTTTTTTTTTATCGCCCGATAAGAGTCTCGCGTCAACGAGGCCCACCACTAATATATATATATATATATATATATATATATATATATATATATATATATATATATATATATATATATATATATATTAGTGGTGGGCAGTTATCGGCGTTAACGTGCTGCATTGACGCGAGACTATATTAATAATAATATATTAATAATAATAATAATTAAACATTTTTGAACACGGAACACATTTTTATTCCAAGATTTTTAATTAAAAAAAAAAAGAAAAAGGAAATTTAATACTCTAAATCCAAACAAAAATGGTACAAAATTACAAAAGCAAGGTTTATGCAACTAAAAAAAAAAAAAAAAAAAGGATTAAAGCATAAAAAATAAGATGGGTTTACATTATCTAACTTTCCGGACATAGACAGATAAAAAATAAAAATAGTTAAGCATCGGGAAGTAGTTACACACATCATCATCAAAAAAGCTGAAATTGTTATAGAATATTGGTTGTAACTGACTAAAACTACAAAAAACTTTAACCCGTTTACAAAACAGGAAACTCATATTACTAGAGTTTACATGAACACCAACTAAACAAAATGCGTCCAATCCAGATTAGTGGCAGCCCACAGTGCTTCCTGTCCAAACGACGAGACGCCGACTCTCGCTCACCTCAGCAGGCCAGGAAAGTCATCCCGTTCCTGCGGTAGGCACTCTGTCGGGGAACACAAGAGAAAAGCAAATCTGGTATGAATTAGCGCTCCAGTTCCACAGAGGCAGAAAGCCGCCTCTTGTTTTCCGGTTTCACAGACGACACGGTCTGGAATGTGCTGCTTTTTTCCCTCTTTAATGTTTAATCGAAGTATTTCTGGTTCTGTGGGTTATGAAACACCATCCTCATCTATTAGAAGCGCAGATACAAAACAAATGTGGTTAACAAGTGGTTTATGAATCTATTTGTGGAAAGGCATTCTGATTTGTTGAAGGCTCGATTTAAAAATGTCACAGGGGTGTAATTGTGAGGGTCCACACGACTGCAAAGTAGTTGTTATATGGTTCACATATTTTATTTCTGAACCGTATAACAACTAGGTTGCAAATATGTTTTATGATTCAAATATTTTTGCATGAATAAGGTTTAAAAGACACAGAAAATACATATAATCATGCAGAAATCATAAACACTGCCATTCAAAGTTAGGGATTTTTTTTCATGTTTTTGAAAGAAGACTGTCCTGTGCACTAAAGCTGTATTTATTTAAGAGTAAATACTGGAAAAAAAAGTGATAAAATATTACAATTTAATATGACTGTTTTTGATAAGAATATATTGTAAAATGTAATTTATTTCTGTGATGCGAAGCTGTATTTTCAGCATCAGTCTTCAGTGTCACATGATCTTCAGAAATCATGAAAATATGCTGATTTGCTGCTCAAGAAACATTTCTGATTATTATCAATGTTGTGTTGCTTCATATGTGATGCATTTAATTTTTTAGGATTCTTTGATGAATATGAAGTGAAAAATAAAAATGAAATATTGTTTAATATATTGTATAAATATTGTATAAATTAATATGTCCTTGCAAAATAAAAGTATTTTTTTTTTACTGACACCTAACTTTTTAACAGCAGCATATTTTTTTCAGAAAATTGTTTGACAAAATCATATTCAAGTACCGTATGGTCAGTGACATGCATGGCCTTCACCTCATCACAGAATTATTAACTAATAATATAATATAATATAATATTAGCTGATTTTAACCTTTTTTTAAATAAAAAAAAATATTTTTACAATGCAAAACCTTTGATATCTTTTTGAAAATAATGACTGAGATTTTTGCACACTTATAATTCTCACTCAGAAAATGCTAGTAGATTTTACAAATATTTAAAATAAAATGGCAGGTAACACACTGAACGAGGAAATTTGAAGCAGAAAAAAACATTATTTGGTAAAAAAAAAAAAAAAAAAAAAGCATTAATTTTACTTGGTTAACCATTCAATCAAAACTTCTGTTAAAAACTTTATAAAAAATGCATGAGACCAACATGAATCCTCTTCATGATCACCATTTGTCATTGACACACTCTAAAAGTGCTGTTCTCGGTCTGTTGCGTATCCTTCATACTGTATGGGGCGTTTAACATCATGTCTTCTGAGCTCCCATAAGCACTTGGTTGGACAGTAATAAGTGGTCACATACAAACATCATTGTAATTACTTAAGGACACGACTCTGGATCCTGCGTTTCTGCTAACAGAGATCTGTATTTCATGAAGGAAACCATCAGGTCACCACAATCCTGGAGTGAAAGGCGGATCCAGTCACGGGCAACATATAAAAATAACAAGTGTCTTTATGAACAGAGCCCTGCAAACGCCACAGACAGCGCCATTAATTATCATTATTTAACCACAGAGAGGAAAACAAGAGAAAGCATTGCAGCGACTGCAGCAAGACAATACATACAGTTGCATTGTGGGTAAAAAGAAAGGAGCCGACGAAATCCAAAGCCACTCGGGGTGGTAGATTGTTAAGCATCTCATTTAATTTCCTTTTTATAAAAGAAATGGAGAATTGAAAGCAGATGTGCACCATCCTCTATGCGACACAATTTGTATTTTGATGCGTGTTTTTTTTTTTGCATTTGCATTATGGCGAACTCATTTCATTTGTCTGGCATTTAAACGGGACACAAAAGCGAAATGGAGACAGGTCCCAGACGGGACGGAGCTGGATTCAGGAAAACAGACGACTCAAACTAGATACAGGCCCAGAAACACGAACTGACTGGAAATAAACCCACAGAATAAGGCAAGAAAGAAAGGATATTGTGAAAGCTCTGCCAAGCTGGAACTTATAAAGCCAGATTCAAACCCGCGTATCAAAGCTCAAAGTTCGAGGCTTGATTTGCTGGCGACTTCTGTTTCTTTGGGTCATTATCTCCAAGTCCAATTATAGGATCAGCACACTGGAGAGCAGATTTCTAATCAGGACCAAGGAGGAACAGGAGAACATATGAACCAGAAGCGGCTGTTTGCACCTGTATCGGTTACACTGGATGTGGAAAAACTAAACTTCTATTCATCATCTCAAACTGAATGCATGCAAATTAAGCTTGATTCATGCACAATGCACAAACATTTATACAGCCTAGCAACCATTTCAATCCTCTAGATAACACACAGCAGTCACTCATAGCATCCTACAGTATCAACTAGAGGTTGACCGATTTATCGGCAGCAGCGGTTGATTGCTGCAACAACCGATTATCGGTAAAAATTCATACTGATATTTTTTCTGGGTTGCATCTGTTGCTGTCATTATACAGTATGAGATCGAGAGCGACCTCTAGAGGCAGATTCTCTAATGCCTTCAGGGTTGCCAAGTCTGTGGTTTTCCCGCTGATTTGGGCTACCAAAAGGGTTTCAGTTATAAAGCTCTAAAAATGCTACTGACTGGTGTTAGCGCATGTCCTGCTTGTATAGAAAATATAAAAGGGTTTCAGTTAAATATGTGCAGTGTCACATGGTTAGTGCAAATGGCCAGAGTAGTTTACTTCCTGTTCGCACCACGAGAAGAGGATGGCTGCATCAAAGCTCCAAAACAAAGTATGTTACCATAAAGATATGACAATTTTTTTTGTCGCACATTATCTTTCAGGTGACTGGTATTTATATACGCATTTACAAATACTGAATGGTCAAAGATTGAGTGTTGATGGCCAATGAACATGTTGATGGCAACAATAGTGACCACTGGGATAATAACTTTTTTTTTTGTCTTTTATCTCATTATTCCTATCAGTGTTGTATAAGGGTTTTTATGTGTAATAGTAAAGAGTTTAAACTAGTGTTAATAACTGGGCTGAGATATACTGTATAAGAATTCCGATGAGTGTAGAAATATTTTAATTCAGTATACACATTATCCCACTGGTTACAATTGTGACTGCATCATAAAATACAAATTTTCACAAACTTTTCCATAAATACATTTCCATTTTGTATTTTTTTTTATTATTACTTATGACACATCATTTGGATATCATCATGTCTGGGGAAAATTTGGGATTAAATGGGTTGCCTTAGGTTGTTTTTTTTAATGGCTTGACATATTGCATAATATTTAACTGAAACGCTTGCACTAAAATTTGTAAGATTCTACCTGTGATAAAACTCTGGTAGATGTTAAGTTTTGTGAAGGACTGCCACTGTTAAGGTTTATGATCACATTGATATAGTGGTTTACAATTTGCATAACAGTGACTGTAAAATATGCACTTTAGTTACGGGAATTGCATATTTTGAGTTTTGACATTTGGGATATGGTTATTAGATTTAATTTAGGCTATTTTTGATTGGAAATTGGGCTAGTTATGTTATGCAGACCTAGCAACCCTGGATACCTCATGCTGTTTGTTTTGACGTGATGAAATGTACGTTTTCATATCATTATAAAGTAATTAAATTGCTTACTTGATTCTGCATTAGTAAAGAAAAAAACAATAGTATTCTTGCCGTCAGTGCTGAGAGGAATAATATTTTTTTTAATTTTAAAGTTGTTTCTGATAACATTAGTTAATGCACTATGACCTAAAAAGAATGATCAAAGAGTAATGAATATATTAATAATTACATATTTCATTTACGAAGTACAGTGCATTTTCATGGTTCAAGTAACATTTTTCTTTTTAATTTTATGTTTTTTTAATGTTTCTTTTCATATCAATTGATTAATCGGTTATCGGTTATGATCTGGCCCAACCTAGTTATCGGCAAAATCCATTATCGGTCGAGCTCTAATAGCAACAATGTAAATCTGCCTAGATAACATAACCACCACCCAGAATACTCTAACTACTGTGAAGAAAACATTATATGCATCACATAACCACTTCACAGAATACCCTAGCAATGTGCTGAAAACGTTTAAAGCTTTCCAAAAGAAATTACTAAAAAAGTTTGTTAGTAAGCTTTGATTCGAAACATGCAAGGCTTTACTGAACTGATTGATTGTGTGAAGTCTGCTCTGACTGGGTTTCACCAAGTTTGACAGATTGAGCATGAATGGTGTTTTATTACATGGTGGATTGTTCCAGCACAGCAGATTCTCAGTTTCATTTGGCCTCACACAACATCACAGGCTTATTTTCCAACATATGAATACACATCCTGGAGGAAGCTGACCGAGAGGGTTCCCTAAAGATCCTGAAAAATAAATCCAGCCTGATATATGTATATAATGTGCATGTTCAACGGGAAGCAATGGAGATATATCTCAGGGAAGAGTTCCTTCCTGTGTGGAATATATTTTCAATCATGAGAGCTGTCGCAGCGTCTCAAGCCTCGTCCTCCCCTCTGCTAATTATTTATACTTCACAACTGGAAAAGAAGGGAAAACAGCACAGATTCAACCTTCCCATACAGTCAGAAACCGTATCAGAAATTATTATTTATTTACCAAGCAATATTGGAAAGTATTTTTTTACATTATATGTCACATTACTCTTTGTTATATATTTTAAGAGACAATAATTTATATAAATTGTAATAATTATGTGATTTCATTATATTTAATTATTCAAAGTATGGCTGTTAGAAGTAAATGAAAGACTTTCAAAATCTAAAATTATCTGAAAAAAAAAAATGCACTAGATTTCATTACATAAAGCTGTTTATTCTTACCAGAAAATTAGAAAAGAAAAATAAATAAATAAATGATTATTTTAAAAAGTTTTATATTAAAAATAATTATTAAAAATGTATACAAATAAAAAATATAAATACAAATAAATACAAAACCGTGGAGTGAATTCACTAAAGTTAATTTAAACACGAACACCTGCTACTTTAATGAATCTGAAAACCTGAAATAAGTAAAAACCACAGCACCGTCAGAGAATATAAATTCAGGGCAAACCTGAATGCGGGTAAAGCATTCTGCCTTCTTGCTTTTGCAAACTGGGCTTTGTGATGCCTCCGCTCGGCCATTCATAAATCTAAATTTTTGCAGTTCAATAGTGCTAAGACAGACCTCCACTCCCCCCTTATAGAAACACTCAGCGGAGGTGTCCAGGTTCAGACCCGGCCTCTAGCCTTGGCCGTGGGTGGCGGGACGCACCTCAGCCGGGGTGAAACCCAGCCGATGGGGTCCAAGAAAAACTCCAGGAAAAAATATCTGCAACATGGGCAGAGGAAGCATCTGTGCAGCGAGAGAGAGAGAGAGAGAGAGAGGCTTTCTGATGAAATATCGCCTGCTGACAGTACAAGAAGGAAGAGGCCGTGCGGTTTCAGAGGCCGTGTACAGAAGCGCCGCTGTATAAACGCATTCCAGTAGCGCAGCAACTGACCCTCGCTGATTTTATTGCCCGTATATATTACGGGCTGTGCTGAAATCCACAGCGTAAGCATCAGAAATCTGGGATCGGTGGATACGGAAGGCTGGCAGGGGTCTGGAAGGCTTTATTGGACTAGAGCTCGAGTCCGTCACTCTTGTGAATGCTCACCATATGTTGGCGGTTATTTGTGCAAGATGTTGAATTTGCATTGGTTGCATGATGGGAATTAATGATTTGACGACCAAAAAAAAAAAAAAAAAAAAAAAGTGTAAGATAATTTGCTCTTAGACTGAAGTGGTTTACACAAAGGTCAAAAAGGTCACATGAATTACTTAATTTATATATATATATATATATATTCATTCATTCTGTGGAATGAAAAAAAAAACATTATATAGTTTAAGAATTAATAAACATACAAAAGTAATAAAAATTTGAATAGGTATAAAAAATGGTTTATGTCTGTGATATTTGATATCTGTTCTTAGGGGGGGGGGGGGGTGGGGGTGAAATGCTATTTCATGCATACTGAGTTTTTTACACTGTTAAAGAGTTGGATTCCCATGCTAAACATGGACAAAGTTTCAAAAATTAAGTTGTACATTTGAAGCGTATATTTATGATCCAGAATCAGATCCAGAGGCTGAAATTTAACAAGAGCAGCATCAGCAACAACGTCTCTATGTGGTATGTACTGAAACTGTATATATTTGCTTAGCGGTTTTGGAAAATGACTAAGTTCCACTTTATGTCGCCTTTTTTTAAAGAAGCCTTTTATGCTCAAAAGGCTGCATTTATTTGGTGAAAAATACAATTGAAACAGTAATTTTTTTGAAATCTCATAATTTAAAAGAACAGTTTAGAACACTTTATTTGTTTGTTTGTTGGAAACTGATACTTTTTTCAGAATTCTTTGATGTAAAACATTTCAGAACCATTAGGGGGGGGGGGGGTGAAATGCTCGTTTTCACTCAATATCCTGTTAATCTTGAGTACCTATAGAGTAGTACTGCATCCTTCATAACTCCAAAAAGTCTTTAGTTTTATTATATTTATAACAGAAAGATAGTCTGTACCGTTTTTTCCCGGAAAAACACGACTGACTGGAGGCGTGACGTGTGGGCGGAGCTAAAGAATCACGAGCGCCAGTAGGTTTTTGCGTTGAGAGCGTTTGGAAGCTGTGACATTACTGTGAGGAGTAAACTCATTTTTGTTCCAAAAATACTCCTTCCTGTTTGTCACAAGTTTTTTTCGAGTATGGCTCTGTGTGACGTTAGATGGAGTGGAATTTCCTTATATGGGTCCTGAGGCACTTCTGCCGGAAGAGCGCGCGCTCCCGTATAGCAGAGCAGAGACATTCACTGACCAGAGCGAGTGCGAAATGTCACAAAAGCACAGCAGACCAAAAAAAAAAAAAAAAAAAAACAGCATTAAGGGACCAGTGGATGGAGTTTATTTTTACAGAGCATCAACGGAGTTGTGCAAGTGTTTTTGTTTGTTCCCTGCAAGGCCCAGTTTGACGCCGGATTTGCACATCGTTTATTTCTTAAGGATAATGCAGTCGCAATGAAAAAGGGTCACGATCGTGTGTTGGAACCGCAGGCGGTGAGTAAAACTGCTTCAAATATCTCTGTGTTGTTAACTTAGCTATCAGCGCGTAAGCACATCAAGTAAACCTTGTACACCTAAAAAAAAAAAAAAAAAAAAAAGGCGACATAAAGTGGAACTTAGTCATTTTCCAAAACTGCTAAGCAAATATATATAGTTTCAGTACATACCACATACAGACGCCTTTGCTGATGCTGCTCTCGTTAAATTTCAGCCTCTGGATCTGATTCTGGATCTGGATCTGACTGTTAGCCATGGTTTGTTTGGGATGATGTTTTTTCCCTCACGTAATGTCACAGCTTCCAAACGCTCTCAACGCAAAAGCTTACTCTCGCTCGTGATTCTTTAGCTCCGCCCACACGTCACGCCTCCAGCCGGTCGTGTTTTTCCGGGAGAAAACGGTACAGACTATCTTTCTCATATAAATATAATAAAACTAAAGACTTTTTGGAGTTATGAAGGATGCAGTACTACTCTATAGGTACTCAAGATTAACAGGAGATTGAATGAAAACGAGCTTTTCACCCCCCCCCCCCCCCTTTAACGGTTCTGAAATGTTATAAATCAAAGAATTCTGAAAAAAGTATCAGTTTCCAACAAACAAACAAATAAAGTGTTCTAAACTGTTCTTTTAAATTATGAGATTTCAAAAAAATTACTGTTTCAATTGTATTTTTCACCAAATAAATGCAGCCTTTTTGAGCATAAAAGGCTTCTTTAAAAAAAAAAAAAAAAAAAAACATTCAAAATCTGATCACAAATATTTGAATGGTAGCCTAATATATATATAACTATTAGGAAAACCAAGCAATTCATTCTGAAATTCTATATTATATTTTTGGTAACGAGAGATAAATTGCTCTAATATTAAACTCAGCATGACCTGATCATCATTACAAGAAGAGAGCAGCTCGTCTCTCTACTGCTCCAGATGCTCTGGCAGGCAAAAGCCCAGCCAAACTGAAAGAAAAGCTTCTTTGGTCGTCTTGTTTGCGTGAGGAAGGAAACTGTTTGCACTTCTCTTTTCTAGCCTGTTAAGCTGCATCAGTGCCAGGATCGCGAGGAGGTTTATCTTTGATCAGCGCCGCTGTGTCCTCTCGCTGGCCGGCCGCGTAAATGTGAGAGACAAACTGTCTCCTCTCCGCCGAGAGATGACACTCCAATTATCAGTCCACTGCTGAAGCGACCAGATGCAACTCATCAGCTACAATATCATTCCGTCTTCCTCTTATTTTTATCCCCAATGGTGGCCATCAGGCATTGTTTATCACGTGTCATAAACAATATGGCGCAGGTCTCATGCGTGTCCATTCCCAGCAGTCATTGTTTTATGCTGCTCGGCCGGTTTGATGAACAGAAACATTGTTAGCGTCGAATAAACAAAAGCGAGTCCTTTGCACGCTCCATAAAACTGAGTAGTGTGCCTATTTCAGCCCGGACACCTCCAATAGTTCGCTCTCGTCATTTTTATGCAAAGTCCACAGGCCAAGATACACATTAGACAAAAGGGTCAGGAATACATTTAAACACTTCGGTACAAAAAGAACATAAATACCAGCGAAGAAAAACAGAGATCTGTCTTTGACCGAGCCTGAGTGGGAACCTGAGCACCCCAAAGACTGGATGAGAGAAGAAAGATAGGACAGTTCATCCAAAAACTGAAAGCTCTGTCATCATTTACTCACACTCATGTCGTTCCAAACCATCCCAGTTTTCTTCTTCTTTCGCAAACAGAGATGTTTCGCAGAATGTCCCCGACGCTCTTTAACCATGCAATCAAAGTTGAGCTTCAAGAAGTGCAAAAGTGGTATACATATATTATTATATAAATTATAATTATATAAATTAAACTATAATTACAATTTATTTTAATTCAGTTAATATAAAAAACAAACTAAAAGTAAAATTTATAAAATCAGTCATTAATAAAAAAATACCACATAAAAAAGTAAACAAAATGACATTAAAATGGCAAAAAAATTTTTTTTACTAAAAATGAATAACTAGAAATACAATAAAACTACAAGACATGAACAAAAAATTACTTTAACAGTATAAAACTTATACTAAAATAACACTGCTATAAACTTGCATATTTCACATCTTCTGAAATCATACAATAGCTAGGAATGATTACTAGGAAAAATTACTTAAATTAAATTTTAGCCATTATATGTTGCAATTCGTCCTCCAACTTTGCTCTTAAATCTCATTCACACTTTCGTCTTTTATAAACTCGAGAGCTGCCACAAAAGGCATGAAATTCATCGAATAATGGCTTTTTAAAGAAAGCTATTGTTGGCTTCAAGACGTATAGCACACCTTGGAACAACATGAGGGCGAGTAAATGATGATAAATGATTTTTAGGGTGGACTAACCTTTAACGAGTGAATGAAAGGTCTCAAGACAAGATAGCAGAGAGCTGCATGAGTGTGCATTTCTCTGACCGTAATGAGACGTTGCCATAAGTGTAACTCCTGCTCGTGCATATTCATGAGCAGCACGAGACAGATGTGGAGTGTGTGCGCTGGGACGGGGATAGCGGCGAGGTCCTGTCTGTGTGGAGCCGGCTGAATTGGATCAAGACTGCGGCGTATATGAGACGCCGTATGACCCGGACTTCCCCGCCGTCAGACCGCCAGCGCTCGAGTTCAACCGTATCGATGTACAGTCGTCCCGGGTCAGAACATCCTTCAAACGCCTTCGATCTGAAACCCAGAGGGCTTAGGAAAATAGACAAGGCTAAGTGTGGGTTTTAATGCAATAACGAATTTCAGACCGGCTTCCCGCTCTCTCTTGGGCGGATCTGTGTCTGTTAAATCATAAAGTGAGAGTTTCATGCCGTGGATGAGGATCATTAATACAGCTCTAAATAATCACTCATGTTAATACGTCTTATTGTTTTTTTCAGAGCTTTTATATAATTTATGTATATGTAAATGTGTACGGAAAAATACACACACACACACACACACACACACACACACACACATATATATTTATGTGTAAAATATAGATAGATCGATAGATAGACAGACAGAACTGAAACTGTATATATATATATATATATATATATAGAGAGAGAGAGAGAGAGAGAGAGAGAGAGAGAGAGAGAGATAGATAGATAGATAGATAGATAGATAGATAGATAGATAGTTAATACATAATATTATTTATATTTAAATTGATATATTTATATTACTATATAAATTGTAGGATTGCAAATAAAAAAACCTTTCAATCAAAATCAAGGTCAATAATTTACAATAATTTGAAAATGATTAGATTGATAGATAGATAAATAAATAAAAAGGTAATTAAATAAATAAATACATATGTGACCCTGGACCACAAAACCAGTCATAAGTGTCAATTATTCAGAATTGAGATGTATACTTCTGGAAGCTGAATAAATTAGCTTTCTGTTGATGTATGGTTTGTTAGGATTAGACTTAAAGAACTTAAAATGCACTTTTTTTCTATCAACTGGTCAAAATGCACAACACCGCTGTATGTTGCTTGAAAGACACGTGTGCGCTCGGATGTAAACAAGCACGCATGAGAAGCACATAGGGATTGGGAACACATGAGAGACGCACATTCACTCTCTGACAGCAGATGGCGCTAAACTGCAGAAAAGGCAGTTGTTACCCTGGAAACCCCATAAATAAAACAGCTGCACTACTTACTAAAACATATTTAAATAGATTTAAATAGCCATTCAGATTTGTGTTTTCGCTATGGTGTTCATCACAGCGCAAATACTTAAATATTTACACTTAATAGGCCCTTCGTTTTTTTTTACCTTTTTTTTATCAACAATTTTAATCTGGTTTTAAAACATGCCCTAGATATTGTTTTTTGATTATTGTCCATTCACACTTTACATTAGGGCTTCATTGGTTAACATTAGATAATTCATTAGTTAACAAACTGTCAATCAACTTTATGAACTTACATGAACTAAGACTTGATTTTTTAACAAAGATTAATAACTTCTGTAGCAAATGTAGCTATTGCTCATTGTGAATGTTAATGGTTAATTAATGAAATCTTATTGTAAAGTGCTACCAATGGGTCTTTATAGTTCTTTTGCACTTTAATGTTCAGTTATTTTTGTTATAAGAAAAAGGTAATTAAACCGGTTATATACTTTTTTAAAAACAATTTCAATATCGTGATAATACGGCACACAGTGATAAAAGTATTAGCAGTTAATCGCAACACGAAAATTGTATACCAGCATATCCCTAGTTAGGATCAGACAATATTTGGTAGAGATACAACTATTTGAAAATCTGGTATCTGAGGGTGCAAAAAAATAAAAAAATAAAAAAATATTGAGAAAAGTTGTCCAAACGAATTTTAAGCAATGCATTAATGCATAATACTAAATCAAAAATTAGGTTTTTATATATTTACGGTAAGCAATTTACAAAATATCTTCATGAAACATGATCTTTACTTAATATCTTAATGATTTTTGGCATAAAAGAAAAATCAATCATTTTTATACAATGTTTTTTTGGCTATTGCTACAAATTTTACCCCAGAGACTTTAGACTGCTTTTGTGCTCCAGGGTCACATATGCACACACACACACACACACACACACACACACACACACACACACACACACACACACACACACACACACACACATATAGAGAGAGAGAGGGAGGGAGAGAGAGAGAAAGAGAGAGAGAGAAATTAATATATGTAAAATTGTAGAATTGCAAATGGCTATGAGACTGAATCAAGTTTCGATGAAAAACAAGGTCAATAATATATATTTTAATTATTTGATAAATTAAATTAATACAAACATAAAGAAACAAACAAATAAATAAACATACATACATACATACATACATACATACATACATACACACAAATACATATATACATATACGTACATAAATTTGCGCTATGAGACTGAACCTAGTTCACAAACACTTTTCAACGAAAGTCAAGGTTTCTGTTGGTTAAGCTTAGTTTGGGAATCCCTGATCGAGTCATGCCACAGTCAGCAAATGAAAAGCATGGTATCATACACCCAACTCATATTGATATTGCTTATTTTGTGTATTTTCTTTGGAAATGCCCAATAAGGGGTTTGGTGTAAACAGAATTTGAGCTCTGTCCTCCAGCCTGAACTGAAGAGAATGCTAAAAGCGGCATGATTTAGAGTAAAGCAGCACCTTCGAGAGTTCTGGCTAAAGGATTAGATTTGTTATTGTGCTGCATAGCCCTGTTATTTGGGGAGTCCAAACACAGCCAGATCCAGCGCACTCCAGCGGGGAAGTGCATCCCCAGAACTCCGACTTAATGGGCCGTACTGTACACCACCTCGCTGTGAAGTGGGATTTGGGGGTCAGCATGTGGAAAAACCCACCGTAAATCAATAGCATCTGAAACAGCCAGGAGGGCTCGCAGGCAGCGCTCGGCGCTCTCGAAGCCTGAAGATGAGACTTTATTCAAAAATAATAGCCAGTCTGTTTACTGCGGCACGAGATGGATTACATGGCACTGAAATAAATACTTCCAGATGCGGCTCGACAGAAATTATACTGAAGAAGAGGGGGGAGAAAAAAACGACTCCATAAATCTAGAGAGAGAAACGGCAAAGCGTTTTCTGGCATGATTCTAATGGCATAGTATTTTCATATCAATGCTTCAACAAACAAGAAAAGATAGTCCGCCATTGCCAACACTTTGGCGTAAAATAAAAACAAACCCAACTCTTTGCGTTCAAAATCCAGGAAGTTGCAGCTCTTTCTCCGATAAACTTACTTCAAAACACAAATATTACGCTTTCCTTCAAATGGCGCCAGTGCTCGCCCAGTATTTCTGCACTGGGAGGTTTTAATATCATTTCGATAAAATACTGCCTCTTTGGAAGACTACCGTATGTCGTTTTCCCGTTCCAACTGACCCACTTCTGAACACCGCTGCCAGTCCGACCGTTCGCTTGACATCCAAGAAGCAATTTCATGGAGTAATAACAAGCTATTCAACCCACGGGGAAGAATGTCTCTACTTGTAAATGTGTAATTGTTAAGGAAGGTTTCGCAGGAACTGCCATCCTTTGCCAACACAAGGGATGCGCCTGGAATTCAGGGATATAAAACCTGCTCCAATGGGTTTATAGTGCAGTGTTTATGAGGCATTTAAAAGGACACAGAAACAGAGAGTTCTGTGGATGTCAGCAGCTCGGGACAAGATGTCCTTCCTTAGATACGGAGACCAATAAACTCCTTCATTTGTTGTCTTTAGCCCAAAGGCTTACGTAAAGTGAGATCGGGGAAACCGCAAGTAAGGTACAAAATATTGCAGTGACAGCAACTTCTAAAAATGCATAAGGGCCAATGAAATTTAAACACGTCTAGTTAAGATGAACGTATCTCTAGATCTTTAAGACTTGTCTGAGGTGTTTGTTTATGCAAGATTGACTATTTATAATGCTAACAGCCTAGTATAGCAACATGTTAACTACTTAAACCATCTCCCAATCAAATTACCTTAGAAATGTGATATCAACACCCTAACAACCAGTCAGAACAACCTAGAAATCACACAGAAAATCCACTTAAAACTAAGGGTGCGATGATACATCGGTTCGTGGATCGATTCTGTGATTTTCCCAATGCGTCGCGATTCTCTCTTGAATCGATTCTTAGCTTCGTTTTTTCCAGAGAGAATTGCGATGCATTTGGAAAATCAAATGGATTAATCTTTGCATCCCTACTAAATTAACTTAGAATATATTAGCAACCACCCTGAACATCATAGCAAACGCATACCAACACCCTAGCAAACACAAAGTAATGGGACTTTTTTAAAGCACCGAGAACCAATCAAAAGCATCAGAATAGTGCCTTTAAATGGTAAGAGGCATCATGCACATCAAAAACAGGCAAAGCAACAAATTAATATTATTCAACATATCCTACCTTTTTATTGAATTCTAAGAATCTGTAACAGATCATGGTTACATTTATTTGGTAATTAAATTACGTAATTCCATAACATGTAACCAACACTGTTTACACTGCATTTCCTCGCAAAACTAGAAAGCACTAGAAAGTTCTCCTCGCATCAGAAGGTCAAATTAAGCATCACAGAAGGATGTTTTCGCCAGGCCTCTACAAAACTGGCAGAAACAAACACGAAAAGAAAAACAATTCCATCTGATGAGCCGCTTTTCCACAACAGCAGACGGTGGAATCAAATAAAAGTATACTTCTTCTTGGCCGGTGACTTGCTGTCCTTGCGGACGGGGAGGTAATCGCGTTGCCCTGTGCGTGAGTGTAATCTAATGGTCTCCGAATGATTGTAGGTCTTGCGTTACCCTCTTAATTCAATTTCAAAGTTAATAATATCACAATGACTTGATTTTGGTAATTTGAGGCCGATAAAGCCTCCAACAGCAGTCACTGGGGCAGACGTTTAAATTACATAATGCTATACATCCACAACGGTGAAACTTGAGTGAAAGCGAACCGTTTCCAGATTGGCGATTTCTCTTCGTTTCAATCTGGGGGCGTGTTGAGAATCTCACACGCATTTGAAGTTAATATGTCGACGTAAATGCTGGCTCGGATGCACAACGTCGGACGTCTGGAACGTGACCATGCCACCGAACACGCCAATAGATAACGGTCCACGTTAATGAGCAAATGCCTTGCGTCTGTCAGCGACCCCACATACGCTCGACCTTCCAAACAATGGTTTGATTCTACCTTCAGTGTTTTTTTAAAGACCAGAATGAAAAGTGCTTATTGGTGCAATTAATCATGTGTTTAAACTGGCTCCAGTCACAATAAAACCCAGTCAATTACATGATAACTCTGTTCTGACGGCACTCACTCAGTCACTCGCATCCCCCGTCTAATTATTCCTGTGCCATTCCCAGTAAGGAGCCCAGATTTACTCATCAAAGGCAAACACAAGTGGCACTAGAGAACATCTGGAAGTCTTCACACAGCATCATACGCTGGAAACCATATAACACCTGTTTTATATATTAAACAATACACCGCGTCCCTGCACAACTCCCAGTTTCCTACATGAAAACTGGGAGCCGGGCTCATGTTCATGCCATGGAAATCCAGTCACATTTGTCCTGCGTTGCTTGGTGACATTAAAATTGTAGGACTTATAAGTTCATTTAGAGATGTAATAAGAAAATACTTCCATCGTGCTTTGGTTTGCAAAGGGAAAGCAGTTCGTACTGAATATGTGGAACCAACAACACGTAACAGATGGGACTGAAATATCTCAGGATGCTGTGCATTTCCAGGAAGATCCTTTTGTAAAACAAGATAAATCTGGTGTAAAATGAATTCAAACAGTGATTTAGTGCTTTGTCGGATGATAATTGAAAGATGTCAAAGTGAAAAGTAACATATCAGTATTTAAAACCAAAAAAAACCATGCAAAACAATTATTGCAAATTGCTTATT
This sequence comes from Carassius auratus, assembly GCF_003368295.1. Lineage (NCBI taxonomy): Eukaryota > Metazoa > Chordata > Actinopteri > Cypriniformes > Cyprinidae > Carassius > Carassius auratus. The sequence continues at coordinate 15,723,584 of NC_039284.1, forward strand.
AAAGAAACATAATAACATAACATAATAAAGAAACACCAAAAGCAACCACCTAGCTTACGGTTTTAAATTTCAACCAGACTATATAAGAAGTCTTTCTGTGAGTCTAGAAGCGATCTAGTGCCTTGTAAGTTGATAATTGAATTACATCACAATGAAAAGTAACACAAATCAGTATTTAACACAAAAACAGCCATGTAAAATCAACATCGCCAGATTTTCTGGCAGCCGTCAGCTTGGGAGCCATCAAGTAGGCCATCATTGGTAAATTGCTCATTACCTGTGAATTGCAGATTGACCACAATAACAAAAGCCCCAAAATTGGCTGTGAGAAAGCCTCCAGAAGCCATTTCTCAAACACAGGCTAGCACTTAAAACACCCACACTTCTGCGCCTGATGGAAAATTATAACTTGCAGTCGGCGAGCTGCAAAGTCGCATACGTAAGCGTGCGAAACAAGCAACTCACGGAAAACAAAACAAAATTAAATCTCCTTTGTATTTCCAAAAAGGATCGAAATTCCGCTTATTTAATTCTCCAGTAGAGTTATGTGACTTTTATGAGGAAAATTACACTAACCACAAATTGCGCTAAACAATTCCAATACTTTAGGGCTTGACCACTTTAAAATGGGGCTGCGCTGCGATTATAAATATAACTCTTTTACGGCTCTGTTATTACGTACTGAGAAGGGGGAGAGCGGGCCGATCTTGTGGCTGTAGCGCCTGATGGCTTCTCTGATGTGGGTTGGTTGGATGGCACTGCTCTGAGCCTCTGCGCCACAGGCCGCCGCGCTCTGCAATGGAGAAGACAGAGAAAATACAGCTCACATTATTGCTAATTCAAAAACACGGTGGGAGTCCTGCATTGTAGTGCACAAACACCGCCTGACGAGGACACGGTGCACACAAACACACACTTTTGGGAATCAAAATCGGCCGGGGCTTTACCTCTGGAGAGATATAAATGCTACGTGTCATCTGATGCTTTATGGACTCGCAGCACAAGGGTGATTCTGATATATAGAGGCCTGACAGTAAACGTTAGTGCTGCGTGTGATTGGCTGTAATTGCAGTGTCTCTGAAGTCATTGGAGGGAAGGAAACAATTTTAACTTGGTATCTCTTAGCAGACGAAAGGAAAAACAACTTCCCTGTTTGGATGTGTGCAATAAACATCAGAGAAACTGGAGTCAGTAAAACAGGACGAGTCTTATTTTTTGCTTATGTTTCCACTGCATATGAAGAGGCTGGAATCTATGTGTAAGTGTCACTTCTAGTGTAAAACAAACAGCATTAGGTTGTTTCTTTGGTTTGCTGAGTGGCCCATTGGTGTGAGTTTAGGGCGGGATTATCTGTTTGTTTGACCAATGGCAGACGAGAGATATATTCATCCACATTGAACTTGAACAATAAAATGTATGATTTCCTTAAAGGTTTTCCAAATGATGTCAAATAATATATTTGTAATGTATATTTTTAGCTGAGAATTATATATAATAATAATAATGATATTATTATTATCTAAAAATAATTTCATTATTTATTAAAACATATTATTATTAATAGTACATTGTTTGAGAATTTTACCATACACAGTGCATACATCAATGCTTACATACTATTATAATAATAATTTATTATTATTAATTGACATTTATGCATTCAGCCGATGTTTTTATCCACAGTGACAAAGTGTCAATTTTTGAATGTATAACAATAAAATGTATTATTATGATAAGTTCTACTAATATTATTATTGTCTTATGATGATTAAACTATCAAGCAATGCATTATTAATAATAAATGTCAATAAAATTAATAAAAAATTATTATGTATATTATTTATTTCTTTAAATAATTATTTAATAAAATAATAATTATTATTATTAATAATAATATCATTATTATTCTATATAACAAATTTCTCAGCTAAAAAAAAAAACTTTAAAAAGATATCACTTTAAAAAGCCTTTAAGGAAATCCTAATACATTTTATTGCATAAGTCCATGTTAAATGTGAACAAATGACTAGTGGTGCCAAAACGACACACTTCACCTTATGTTATATAACAGAAATATTCCCGGGTTAACCACTCCTTAAATGTAAAGCATGTTATTTCCTAGAGAAACAGGAAGCCCCGCCCACAACTCACCCCATTGGTTAAGCCTGTTGTTATGTCTGGCCCAGTTGGGTTTCTTAAATAAACAGACTGCAATTCCATTAAACAAACACTATTGGTGCAGTGATCACACACTCATCTGTAATGGATTGGAAGCTAGCTAGATGATCGTGTACCTTCTTCCTTTTCCTCTGTTTGACCTTACTGCTTCCATCTTGGTTCGGCCCACCGTTCCCCTGGGCCATGGAGTGCATCTTTCCCTGGTGTCCCGTCAAAGGGCCGCTGGGAGTCGACGGCGGTGTGTTTTCCGGAGAGTCTGTCTCCTTTTTGGTGCTTGCAGTCTAAAGACGGTATGGAAAAAAAAAATCACACACCTGAGCACAAATTCATTATTTTTCCAAGAGTGACATTAGACGACTGATGCACATACAAAATCATAATGTGGCCTGCCCCCCTCATACACAATTATTGCTTTTAGACAACTCATGATGTTAAAAGGTCATGGCTACACAACACGACTCTGAAAACATCAGCTGCAGTCTTACGACACGTCTCGGTCCTATCGCTCAAACCACAGGGTCATTCTGTCACTCTCGCCACATGGGAACGCCGCCGACCCCCAAGGACCAGGAGAAAAAAACAATACTGGAATTCAGGCTAAAAAAATACCACATGCTCTTCCAGACCCGGAGTGGCCTTGGCTGAGTCCGAAAAAAAGGGAGCGAGAGAGACAGATGAGGTTTTGGTGGTTTCAATGACACAGAGGTCGATCCATGGAACGGATCCCGCCGCTCAAAACCACCTTGGACAAACTTGGCGAGGGGTCAAACCCGCGGAGCAGGACGCTCTTATTTGGTTTACTTGATTGGAGAAAGCTGCTGACATGACTGTTATCACCAGTAAAGTCATCTGAACTACTTTACAGCGTCACCAAACAGCAACTAACATGATAAAACATATTAATAGTGGATTAGAACATAAGAACGCATAATGTAGATGCTTCTTAGTGAAGAATGTCAAGGAGCTTAATGCAGTTAAACCAAACAAGCAACACATTAGTGGTCAAAGAACTGCTTCCTTCTGAGAACTAGAGGACAATGATTGATTTGAACAGTTCATCACAAAAAAAAAAAAACAATCACAATTCATATTCATTATATTCTGCTAAATAAAGGATTGTATTTTTTTTTTTGAGGAAACTATGCATTTGACAACAGTTAACACACACACACACACACACACACACACACACACACACTATTTTGGGGGATAATTCCATTAACAACCATTTATAATTTCCAAATAAACATCAACAGTGCTATTTAGGTATAATTTATATATTACAGTATTTATTAATATTTTAATGTAGCTTTAAATTGTATATTTTCAAAAAAAAATTAATTGTAGTTTTATTTTGAGTTATTTTGTTATGTACATGTCATTCGGATTTTTATTTCCATTTCAGTTTATTCTAGGACATTAACTTAAACATATCTACTTCACTTATTTTAACATTTCTAATTTTCATCTAACGTTTTTTTAACTTAATGAAAATGATTTCTAATAGTTTTTAATAGTCATTTAGTTAATAACAACAACACTGAAAAACGAAGACAATACGTAACCTAAGAAGTGTTTTGTTTACCTCAGCCGAGGAGTTGCAGTACTGGATAAAAGTTGCTGATATGGCGTGTTGAAACGGATCGCCTGTTTTGGGAGTCATATCTTGTTTAACCAACAGGGCAAGGTCAACAACCTAAGATATAAAACCATATCAGCTTATGAGTAATGGCACTTGATATGAAGAACAAGATGACAATATTATTCCCAGGAAACATCATATTGAACGCTTCGGGGTCTAATTTCAATGTTTATTGCACTGAGAAAGGGCCTGAGCAAAAGTAAAGTGGCAATTTAGCAAAAGTTAAGAGTGATTTCCTGAAATGAGACAGTGTGTGGTTTTAGTTCATCTGAAGCACGATGTGATTTCATGCTCACCTGGGCCACCGTCTCGTAGGCCAGATAGGACAGGATCTCCATGGACATGGCATTGGGTTTCACATCCAGACTGCTGCAGTCCAGCCACTCGCGGAATTTCGAGGCCTTTTTAGCTAAACAGAGCAGACAGTTTGAGAGAGAAAATGATGTGCTGATGCATACTAGAAAAAACGGTAGAGATTTGGTGTTACAGTAAAAACCTGTTAATTACTATGTACGGTAAAAGTATTCCATTCACTTCCAGAATAAATATATCCTGATCATTTACTCTCCCCCAGTGCCATCCAAGATGTTCATGCGTTTCTGTCTTCAGTTGAAAAGAAATTAAGGTTTTTGAGAAAAAAACATTCCAGGATTTTTCTCCATATAATGGACTTCAAAGCTAATAATTCATAATTTCTACATATATCAAGAAGCTCTGCAGTCGGATTATCAATAAAGTTTTGCAAATTAAACTAAATCATGATTATTATTACTCCTACTCAACAAGCAACAATCCATGACTTAAGCTTTACTCAAACAAACAAACGCTTCGTAACCTGTACCATCACTTAATTTCCAGTACAGTGTTCAATTGCTCGGGACAAACTGTTATATATCCCGGACGAGCCCCCATTAATGTTACAAACCCTTTTTAAAGCCTAGGGGAAAATAAAGGGGTGCAACATTAAAACACTGAACGTGTACTGGAAAAAGTCAACGACACACAACCGGTTTTAAATTTGGCAACATTTCTATTTATAACAGTGATAAAGCAAAACCACATATTAACCCAGAAAATTTACATAACTTTACAAATTATTTACACTTTGTAAATCGAGCAAAAATAAAAGATGTACAAAAGAACGGAGAAAAGGAGAAGAACCAGACCGTGCCAAAAAATGAAAGAAACAAAACATAACCAACCTTACTAAAAACAAAAACTTCTAGTTTAACTCAACCATCAATATTCACAAACAAACCCCTATATAAAAGTAAAAATCTTCGGCATCAAAGACGCCCCAAAATAAACCGCTCTAACTTCCAGCCAAAGAAAACATACAATCAAGTGGCACGAGTCACTAAACTAGTGTTCTGTACACAACTGAAAACCTCAGTATGGCACATGTATATCACGTGATATCTTATCTGTTCTGTTCCCTTTCCTCGTTTAATAATATTGGTTTGAAAACCAAGTAACAGAAACGGTGAACACATCAGAGAGAAGAAAGATCGAAAGGGGCATTTGTCATGGAGTTATCAAAGAACCACGAGTAATATCTGAACAACAAGATAGTACAGGACAAAAGAAACAAAGCAAGCAAATACTGCTGAAATAGAAAGTAGAGACGGAGAGAGAAGAAAAAAAAAAGGAATGGGAGGAGAGGGAGAAACAACATCGTACCCAAAACACAAATATAACCTGGGACGTAACAGGAACCAATGGAGTGAAGGTCTGAATTACATTTTTAGTGCAGCTTCAAAGAGCTCTACATGATCCTAGCTGAGGAACAAGTCTCCTATCTAGTGAAACAATCTTCAAATAACCTCAATAACCTCAAAAACCTTAATTTCTTGGAGCTGAAGAAAGAAAGACATGAACCTCTTGAATGACACGAGGTAGAGTAAATCATCAGGAAATATATGTCTTCCAAGATGTAGATGAGTTTGAGTCCAAACAGCCGATAAAAACATTACAATAATCCACACCACGTCAGTCCATCAGTTAATGTCTTGTGAAGTGAAAGATGAATGTTTGTAAGAAACAAATTCATCATCATTAAGGTGTGTTTAACTGAAAACTGTCACTTCTGGTCCATAAAAACGCTTCTTTTCACCATTAAATAGTGTTTGATCTGCTCATATTTCATATTCATATTATGTATTAATGATGAATTTGTTTCTTACAAGGACACAGCTTTTGGCTTCTCAAGACGTTAACATTGATGGACTGGAGAGGTTTGAGTTACTTGTGGATTATTGTGATGTTTTTATCAGCTGTTTAGACTCTCATTCTGACGGCACCCATTCACTGCAGAGGATCAGTTGGTAATGCAATGCTACATTTCTCCAAATCTGTTCTGATGAAGAAACAAATGCATCTTTATCTTGGATGGCCTGAGAGTCAGCAAATTTGAATTTTATTGTTAAATTATTCCTTTAAACATGCATGCAATGTGACAGGAATCTAACAAAATGCCATACCTTTTCTGAATAATATAAAAAATATCAGGCAAAACACAATGCACACTGTACAATTTACATAAGTACAATACGTTATTTAATGTCAGAAATAGCCTATTTAACCACAAACGCTCGGTTTCCACCCCGTGACGTGTTTTGGGTCAGATTTAGTGTTTACTCAGCATCAGTGTTGTGTAACAGGGTTAGTGAGGCACATTTACAGTGCTGTTGTCTGGACCTGCAGCTCGATGCCAGTAAGACATCACAGTTACTGGAGCGGCACTAAGCCAGTGAACATGTTATTAGTGCTGAAATGTGGCCTTCAGAAGCCAGCAGTGGTGTGTTCACAATCCCACAGCTGCGTTCTTACAAGCCCTTGGGCGCAGAACTGCCAACCGAACAACTCATCAGAGACGATATCTGACGCACTGCAACTGACATGAGGAGTGCTGCGCTCTACACTGATACTACAAACCATACCTGACATGCTCATGCAGCAATAAAACGGTGGCATTTATTAATGCATGTGCACTGAATCCTAGAGAAAAGCATTCATGAACACTGGAAACACCAAGGTCATGGGATGGATTCCCAAGGAATGCATGAAGTCATAAAATGCACACCTTTAATGCAACGCAAGTCACTTTGAATGGAAAAATGCATAAATGAAACCAAATGATTCATGCGTGAGAACAAATACTCACAAAAACTCAGCTGTCGACTTTCACAGAAATCACTGTACTGACTAGAATCCATGTTTCTGGTCATCTTCTCAATTCTCTGTATTAAAAAAAAAAAAAAATGGAAAGCTGAATATTAATTATTATCCCCAATATCATGAGTCAACATCATAAAAATGAGAAATGCAAGCCAACTATTGTTTTTGAAAGGTCTCTTCTGCTCACCAAGACTGCATTTATATGATCAAAAATACAGAGCAATCGGAAATATTGTGAAATATTCTTACAACTTAAAATAACTGGGATCTTTGAATATATTTTTTAACGTAATAGATTACTGTGATCAAAGCTGAATTTTCAGCTCCAGTCTTCAGCGTCACATGATCCTTCAGAAATCATTCTAATATGCTGATTTACTGCTCAATAAACATTTCTGATTATTATTAGTTAAAAACTGTTTTACGGAAATTTTTATCATTTTTATTTTTCAATAAAATGCATAAAGTTGAAATGAACAGAAACTATTTGAAATAAACATCTTTTGTAACATTATAAATGTCTTTAATGTCTCTTTTGATGCGTTCTCGTCGAATACAACTATAAGTTTAAACATTAAAACAAATTTAAAATATACTTTACTAAATTTGGTTATAGTCATGTCATTTATCGGAGCTCCTGTGTGACGAAATGGTTTAAACCACAGTCACTCTAAGGATTCTCCATGAAGACAGTCATCATTATTTCCTCGTTTTACGCCATGTGATGAAACGGCATAACATAGCAAGAGAAGGGCTGTCTGTGTAAACTTTAAGAGAGCCGTGCGCAGTAATGAACCCTCTTAATAGCAACCCAACAGGTCTGACTTGGATTTACAGCAGAGAGTGTTAAGTTGCAGGTCAGAACCTATAATTAGACGTTTCCTCATCCTGGACCAATTTCATACCTTCACGTAACAGTCAATTTGAGCTCTCCACCAGGCCGTGTGTCATAAAACATAAAGGTTCAAGGTTTACGACTGCTTTTTTTCCCTCCTCGTGCCGCTAAGGGTCTAGAGAGAGCCAGGTTCGAGACTGAAGACAGTCTGACGTGACGCTCGCCTGGATCGCTTTCAGGCCACCCAAACCAACCAGAGTCTTTTTATTTAGTTAGCTGGCAGTCATTGGAAATTCCATCTTTGAAAATACATATTAATGATGCCGAGCGCCTGCTCGTTACTAGCGCTGGAACTGCGATTTCTATTAGCGTCGTTAAGAGCCGAACGGAGGTCTCGTTTTGCACTCCGAGGGGGAATTCACAGCAGTCTCGGTGTCTGGGTCCCGCTCCAAATTGGGCCGGGAGCGATACGAGACTGGAGCCGCTGCACTTTTAAATAACTCTTGTCAAGCGGCTGGCCTGAGACGGGAGAAATGTTTTGACTGTGGCTTATTGAGCAGCGGGGGATTCGATGTTTCTATACTATGTTTAGCCGCTGATTAAATCAAAACGTTAACCCACCTGCTAATAGCCAAATTATACCCACAACTGACGAGGTGGCCGTATAGGAGGACGTTGGCAAATATTTGATTTGGCCGCTGCTGACTTTCATTTCGTGCCAGTGTGGTCTGGATAAAAAGAATCTCAATTTGTACCACTGCTAGCGATGAGATTTCCATAGGCCGAGGCCCAAGATATATTTTGGATATCTAGTGTAGTACTGTATATTTCACTCGGTGATTAACAGCCCGAGGCAGGCTAGAATTGAATTTGTGGGGCGTTTCATTCAGACGCACGGCTAAGTTTAGACGATCAAACGCGGATGGGTTTAAAGCGCCTCTGTTTTTGCGTGAAAGAGAGTCAGTGTTGAAGATAGGAGGTCTTGGAAGATATTTAAATGAGATGTAACATCCCTCACATGTTGAAGAGACTCAATAAAACGGCTGATGACTCTCACAACTTGAACTTCAGTTATTGTTGAAAGAGCAAATGGGGGGAAAAACTCCACTTCCTGAATCTATTAAAGGTCATAATCACTATGAAAAAAACATGTGTAGTTCATGTTCTGCAAGGAGTTCTTCTAATGCAAAACACAAACTTTGGTGGGGTTCGATTTGTAATTCATGACATACTTTTGGCTTAAATGTGAATGCTCTGAACAAACTCAAGACAGGGTGAAGTGAAGTGAACTCGGAGCATTTCAGCCCAGGCATTGTGAACGCAAAATGCTTCACTTTCATGTGATTCCCAATATATTTGACTTTTACATGCTACCATGCATTAATTATGATGATAACATACAATGACACAGAGTTATTTCTATGTATACACAAAGAAACTCAATGTTTTTAACCAGACCAAAGTAGAAATATCACAAATGAAATAGGTTAGGAATTATGTTAATATAGTATAGTATTATAACAGCATTGTATATGATAAAAGAGGTCTGGAAGGATGAATGGATGGATGGATGGATGGAAGGATGAATGGATGGATGGATGGATGGAAGGATGAATGGATGGATGGATGGATGGTTGAATGGATGGATGGATGGATGAATGGATGGAAGGATGAATGGATGGATGGATGGATGGATGAATGGTTGGATGGAAGGATGAATGGATGGATGAATGGATGGATGGATGGAAGGATGGATGGATGGATGGAAGGATGGATGGATGGATGAATGGAAGGATGAATGGATGGATGGATGGATGGATGAATGGATGGATGGTTGAATGGATGGATGGAAGGATGAATGGATGGATGAATGGATGGATGGATGGAAGGATGGATGGATGGATGGATGAATGGATGGATGGATGGATGGATGGATGGATGAATGGATGGAAGGATGAATGGATGGATGGAAGGATGAATGGATGGATGAATGGATGGATGGATGGAAGGATGAATGGATGGATGGAAGGATGAATGGATGGATGAATGGATGGATGGATGGATGGATGGATGAATGGATGGAAGGATGAATGGATGGATGGAAGGATGAATGGATGGATGAATGGATGGATGGATGGAAGGATGGATGGATGGATGGAAGGATGGATGGATGGATGGATGAATGGAAGGATGAATGGATGGATGGATGGATGGATGAATGGATGGATGGTTGAATGGAAGGATGAATGGATGGATGGATGGATGGATGGATGGAAGGATGAATGGATGGATGGATGGATGGATGAATGGATGGAAGGATGAATGGATGGAAGGATGGATGGATGGATGGATGGATGGAAGGATGAATGGATGGAAGGATGGATGATTGGATGGATGGATGGATAGAAAGAAAAAGATCCACTTTCAAATGCAAGGAAATTGTGACTTAATGAAAAAAAGACCAAACACCCTTTTATCAGGTCATTCAGACTCAAAAAACGTCCAGTATATTAAGTTCACATAACTGTTCTTTCAAAGAAAAGTCTGAAAGTGGAAAAAAAAGAATAATAACTATCCAGAGTCATGAGAAATCCCAAGCAAGTGCAAGAGTGCATTTACGATTTCCTGGGGAATTTGCAAAGCACAGATCAGCAGTGTCCCAGAATAGCGTCCTGCTGTCATCATGGCATTAAGGCAAAACAATGCGGATCCCACACATCATGACAAAAACACTTTTAAACATTCCCATCTGAACGCGGCCGGGAAAATAACAGACTGTCAAGAGATCTTAAAGGGTCCTTGGGAAGATGGATGATCTGCCGGAGGAAACACGATCCACACACCGCTGACAAAAGAGAGGCCATCGCCGGCTGATCGAGTGAATTATACCCTCGCCCGGCCGCACTGGACTGGACATCTGACAGATGCTTGACCCGTGAGCTGCGGCTTTGGAATCCTATGAAATAATGGCCTGAGTATTTACAAAAGTGCTGTAGTTTATTAACACAGTGAGAAAATCTGGAGAGTAAATGGACGATGCAAATGAGAGGTTTGAAATGGTCTCAATCACAGTAGTAATAGACTCATATTCTGACTAAACCAATGAATCAGAACATATCTGGCTTTTTTTGGCAAATGGTCTTCTGTAATCATCACACTCTAAAATTTGATTAGTGACCGAATCTTAAATTCTTCATCTTTCGTAAAATACATAAATATAAAATAATAAAAATTTAATAATGCATAATTATATATATATATATATATATATATATATATATATATATATATATATATATATATATATATATATATATATATATATATATATGTAGACATATAGAAAATCATTTATATTTTTAAAAAAATTATATAAATGATGTACTGTAATATTACATATAGACAGGAAACTGTATATATTCTAAAAGTTTATAATTTAGGATTTTTATTAATTTATACACACATGCAACAAAATTACAAAATAAACAAAGGTCTAAATACATAAATTAATATTTAAAAATACATTTTCATTTAATTACATAATTTATTCTTTATAATCTTGTATAACACAATTACATAATATAATGCTAAATAAATGTTAAATAATATTTTATATAATAAAACTATATATTATTATTAAATTATGTGCTTATATACAATATATACAGTACATTTAAGGTAACATAATAAAAATAATAATAATTTCTTTAATTTATAATTTAAGATAATATATAATTTATATATATATATATATATATATATATATATATATATATATATATATATATATATATATATATATATATATATATATAAATAAAAAAATAAATAGCATTTAAAATGTAATAATTATAAACATTTACAAATGTAAAAACGCTAAGCAAAATCAACAACAACAACAACAAAAAAAAAAACAGATGCTTCTACACTGGCTATTAATCAGCCAATAATAAATATATACGGTGTATATATATAAAGCTGGCAACTGCATGTGTAAGCAGCAGATGGAAGAGCGCAGGAAAACCAGACATGAACCAAAAGAGCTGGTTTAGGAAGACGAGGGGGCTGCGGATGAACAGGGCACTTGATAAAGCAGCACAATGCCGTGTGGTTCAACCATAAAGCTCCTCTCTCCAGGATTCATGAGTGGGGCAAAGTGGGAGGCCCAGAAGGATATGATCCCTTATTCTCAAAAGGTTGTCCTGATAGCTTAAACATACCCATTAAAACCCTCAGTAGGAACAACGTTTTGGGGGAAACCGCAGGCTTTCTTGGCCACATCCAGAACTGACTGGGGCTCAGTTTTAATTGAGACGGGACGTATGAAGTCTCATGGTAATACCCCCTTGTCCACGGTTCTTGCTTCAGACCTTTAATTACATCTTTGAAATGTGACCATTTATTTCACTTGGCACATGGAGAACAAAAGGATAGAGTTCATGTTCGTATCGCAGAGATCAGTGTCTAATTTGGACTGATACAGAAGCGCATCACCACACCGCTTTCCTAGTTTGGACTGAAAACGCTCCCATTGGTGTTTTACATGTCGATTGCTGCTCTCTAGTTTCACTCGTATTTGCATCTCTGTCTGCTGTGCACAGAGGAAAATATCACAATGGAAACTCAGATGAGATGTTAAGACTATTAGTGGAGGACGATGAACCCTACTGACAGCAGCCGGAGCCTTGCTTTCTTCTCTTTTATTCAGCATGAGTATTAAAAGCACATGTTTCAGTGTCGTCTCAATATCAGGTGCTTCTGCGGTTCGTGACTGTGTTTAAACACCTTGTTTGGGTCAAACTTCTGTTCCACGATGATTACAGGAATAAAGTGCACTCGTTCACGGTGTCATTTAAGGGCACACGCTGTTTTGAGCTGTTTGAGCTCTTGATTCACTAAATATATATTATTAAACAATTATATATATATATATATATATATATATATATATATATATATATATATATATATATATATATATATATATATATATATATATATATATAATTAACTATATGTATTATATATCTATTAAAATAATTATAAAAAAAATAATACATTTTTATTTTATATTATTTTTTATTATTTATATTATATTTTATACAATATTATTTTTTATTATATGAATATATATAATATAGTTTTGATATATAATATGAATGAATGAATGAATGATGCATTTATATATTATATAATATGTAAAAGTGGCATTGCTTTAAATAAAAATAAATAAATAAAATACGCAGTGTAAATGGAAACTGGATAAAGTGAACTAAAATGGACTAAAAAGAGATGAGTCTACTAATTCAAGTCCAGGGGCAGTGTGAATTAATGTAAAAAAATCAATCAATCAATTTCAATTACATTTGACTTAATTATAATGTATAATTTTTTTTAAACAATACATTTTATAATTAAATACCTATTAGAATTAACTATGTCATAGTATATTGTAAAACTAATATGTTATGAAATAACAAATAGGGAAAAACCTCCTTGGTTATTAAAAAAAAAAAAATCATATGTGTTTTCTCACAATGCAAGTTTATCGACTGCATCTAAAATTGAATATGGATTTGAATAATAAACAGATTTTTGATAGTTAATGTATTGTTGTGCCTGTAAAACATTTCAAATGTTAATTTAAATGGGCATGACACTGTCCGGCAAATCTTTATCATGAAAGCATGCATATTTGTGCTCTCACCTCCAACCGCTCCTGCTTGACTTCATCCACCTCCTCTTCCTCCACCAGCGTCAGGAATTCCCCCGTCTGGTCGATGGAGCTCATGAAGTCCTGCAGCAGACGCTGTCTCTTGTTGACGTTGCTGCTGCTGCTGCTGCTGTTGTATTTGTCTGTGAGAGGACAGAAACAGTCACTCAGCTGAGACCCAGCGGCCCACTCCACTCCTTTACCTGAGTCATGAAGACCCAGAGCTCAGACAACACACACTTATCTGTCACAGAATCATAGAAAACTATACACTGTTTATATGAGGGGAAAAAATAAAGTGATCTATGGGATGCTGTTTAGTCTCAAAAGTTAAAAACTTTTGATTTAATGGTTTAATCTTTGCCATAATCACAATGACAGATGAGCTAAATCTTAAAGCTGGTGAAAATATTATTCAATACTGACTGATAAATAACCACTATCAAAATATGATAACTGATATGGGTCCAATATATACTGCATCCTCAGTTAAATGTCTGAAATGAGTTTTGTAGGCAAAAATAAATTTTGCATTTATTTAAAACTATTTTTAATTAGTAAATATGCATATTGGTAAATGCATGTAAATATATAACACTTATAGATGGTTTTCCTTATAGATACTGTCCACTCCACCTACAACATGATTACCAATACTAATAATATATAATAACATAGGTGTATTCATACTTTTTAATGTGCTAATATATATATATTTATATATATATATATATATATATATATATATATATATATATATATATATATATATATATAAATATTAATAATGTTCATTTAACAAAATGACTATGCTAAAATTACTAATACATTATATAATTATGCATATAATTTTTTATGAACATTATTAACATGTATTAATGTAAACATTGCATTCGTATAATAACTATAAAATAAATAAAATCTTATTTTAAACAATAATATATTAGTGGGAGTTGAAAAGCATAATTGAATAATCATAAAAATTTAATATATTGTATGCTTAATGTACGTTTAAAATTTATAAATGTTAATAATGTACTTTTAATGTAATATAATTATTACAACATATATTTAATGTGCATTATTAACATTTAATAATGTTAACATTAACAATAACTAACTAACTTAATATATTAGTTGGAGTGGAAAGCCTCATAAAAAAATCATTATTATTATTAACACATTGTAAGATATATTTATTCATAATTTGAATGTTTAAAATAAATATATGTCAATAATGTACCCTTAATATATAAATATAATTTAATTTTTAATTTTAAAATGTTATTACAATATATTTTTAAATTACATTATTAACATTAATGAATGATAACATTACATTAACATAATACATAAATAAATACAATCTTATTTTCAAAGAATAATAATATATTTGAGGTGAAAAAGCATCCATCAAACATACTCCTACTTCGCTAGTGTTTAAAAACATCCCATGATGCACCTCGTGAAGTCGGCTAACGAATGTCCAGAGTGAGCAGAGCTGGAAACCAGACTAATAAGCAGCTCAAATATGAGAGATTTTATATCTGTGTCAAGTTTTGTTCACTATGTACATAAATCCCACAGCAGGATAAAACCACGCTCTACCACAGCAACTGATTTTCAATGTTTCCAGCATGTTCATGCATTTGAGCGTCAGCGGGCTTTACAGGCCTGAAGCTCCAGGGTGGGAGAATGAAAAAAAAAAAAGAAGGAAAATGTTAATTAAATGAAAGGAAGTACACTGATTAAACACACTTCTGTGAAGTAACGTCTGGTTGTGTATGACAGAAATAGCCCCAGAATGTGTTCAATCAAGGTTACTGAATTTATGACACCTCAATAACAGCTTGTTTTATGGGCTTCAGCTTCGTTGGGACTGGCACAGCATAACCTCCAACAGACTGTAATTGTGGACTTCCTCTGTAAACGCTGCAACTCAATCAAACGGTCAAAACGTCAGTTTGCATAAACTTACTTTTAAATGATACAAATACGTTGACGTACATAATTAGTAGTGCATTTTTGGCTTTAAAGAATCCTTAATTTGACATCGGATACAATATTTGGATGAATAAAAGGCCTTGGAAAATCTTGGTTTGGATAAATAGTTAATCTAATAACTATGAAATGGCACTTTATAATGTAACTATATAAACACTGGTAAAAAAAAATATTTTATCTGATGAATTCATTCTTTAAAATCAAGAAGTACAAGTTAAAAATGGATTAAAACACAAAACTGCATAAAAGTACATTAAAGTTTGCATATCGCACTTTTTTTCTAGACTTACTGCACCTGCCTTAAATTAACTGAGCATATATTTACAGAACAATACGTCTAAATGTATAAACACGACCAACCAACAGGGCTTGCAACCCAAATTATGTCCGTAACTACTTGTATTTCCAAGAGGAACATGCGAGACCTGATTTTATACAATGAGAACTGAACACACGGTGACAAGTGTTCAACTGGACGAATAGTTAATCTAATAATGAAATGTTACATTAAACACTAGTAAAAACATATTTGACCTAGTTAATTAATGCTGTAGAATTAAGAACTACAAGTAGTAAAAAAAAAACGAAAATCACATATTAAATGTGTCCAAGCTTAATGTAATAGGATGTTTAGAAGTGCTTTGAACAAATAAATATTGAACAAATGCATTAAACACTTTTGATTTAGTGAATTTATCCGACAACTACAAGTAAAATATTTTTAATTTGCTTGGTGATGAGAAGTGCTATAGATCAAAACATAATGTGCATAAAAATACAGAAATGTTTTTATACCATGCATTATTTCCCTAGACTTACCTACCATAATTTAAGTGTGTTTACCTAACAATGTCAGTTGAAATTACTTGTATTTCCAAATGAAACAGAATATTCAACATGAAAAAAAATGGTGAAATCTATTTTTCTGCACTATGATTTGAACTCACAGTAAAAATAAATAGTCTTCATGCCATATAGTTGCATTTAGCAGCTCTCATCAAACTGCCGTGAAGATTAAGATACTATTCATATTAACATTATGATTTCCTGTAAATTTGACGACTAAATGGGTTTGATGAATCACTCCGAATATAAGCATTTAGGAACATGTAGTAAGAAAATAAAAAGCACTTCACAATAACAATCTCCTGCTCTACTACATCTGTCCCTAAATCTGCTGAGCAACCTTAGAAAAGACAATGGTGGTTGAACAGAAGTTCCTCATTTGCAGTTTAGTTTAGTTTTAGGGGTCACTGTACAAACACTGCATGGAAAGAAATCAGAACCCATGTTCTCGCTCTCAGAGAAAGAAAGAAAGAGGCTTTTCTGTCCTCACACTGAAACAATTCCCTCTTAGATTTGATTTTGCATGCAATAATGCAGATAATAGTCAGAGAACAATAATCTCCTGGTTTCAAGCGCTTCTTTGGGGTCAGGCATCTTTCAGAAGAGCAACACATTACGGACAGCAAGCCATGGAAAAGCTTCTGCGTTCAGACAAGGAGACTCCAATCCAAACGCCGCATTTCAATGTTCTTCCATCTCTCAAGTTACACTCTAGATGAGGAGCACGAGTCCTAATGACACTCTGCATGACATTACGCTGCTTCTGCGGATGGTTTTCCTCGCTCATGCTCATTTTTCGGTGATATTGATGAGGGAGGGCTGTTCAAAGCAGATTCATGCCAAAGCTTCTGCTGGCATTTCGGTAAATGACTCTCGCTGATTGACTGTGGCGTACAAAATTACCCCTCGACTCCACTCATTATGTGCCTCTTCGTCATTTAAGAAAACAGCTAAATGGTAAAATGCTGTTGATGGGGGGAAATGTACTGAATATCTTACGAACAAAATCATTCATATGGAAAACATGCTAAGCGGAAAACATATGAAAGTCCAATACATTAACTAGGGTTGGGAATTTAGAGTAGGCTCTCATGGATGCTCGACTCTGAATCAGTTTCAGACCAGAAAATGGAAAAAGCTCCAGATATCGTACCTGAATCCAGCACATCTTCATCTTCGATGGTTTTTAGGACTCTGGATTTGTAGTCTCTGAACTGCATGTACCTGATGAGTCGCCGTAATTTTTTCTGGGAGAACAAAATAACCAGTTTAGTATTCAAACTAGAACAATCTGCTCCATCTATCTACCCCACAAAATGATATTTTAGTTTCAGACAGTTTAGTTCTTCCTAGAGCTGGCGAAGTGTTCATAATACTGAACTAACATTGTCAATATTGTCGCTAATTAAACAGGCTCGGGTCTCCATCCATCTTTGCATCTCACAAAATGATCTTTTAGTTTGAGTCTCTTCACAACGTTAAATAAATCTGCCTGATGCATTCAGAACAATTTAGCTGCCAACACTGAATGAAGCAGCATTATGAATATTGCAAAATATGAATACTGTCTGTATTGTAAATGTTAGGAGAAAAAAAAAGTATGTGATGTTCTTCTTTCAGAGAAATACAATCAAGAGTTTCCAAGCTCTATAATGGCAGTGAATTTGCCCTAAAAAGTGCATCCATCCATCATAAAAAGTGCTCCAAGAGCCATGCATTTGTGTAAGAAAATCTCCATATTTAAAACTTTATGAACCTGTCGTATGTGCGTTCACAAGAGAGTGGCGTTCCGGCGGATGACATAATACATAGGTGTAGTGAAAATCATTTCAATGGATCGATTCAAAACTCTGGACCAGTCTGTTTGCATCATCACTCAACGTGTCATCTCAACAAT
This sequence comes from Carassius auratus, assembly GCF_003368295.1. Taxonomy (NCBI): domain Eukaryota; kingdom Metazoa; phylum Chordata; class Actinopteri; order Cypriniformes; family Cyprinidae; genus Carassius; species Carassius auratus. The sequence goes on from NC_039284.1 coordinate 15,741,876, forward strand.
ATTTAGGGAAGATGTGTAGAAGACCTTTATTTTATTCACTGATTTTATTTCTTAAGGTTTATTGTGTTTTAGTTGCATTAATCTACATTCCCATCTTACTGTAATCACATGCATATCTCAATTTAACAGGCTCCATGTTTAAACTAAAACAATCTCCGTCCATCTTTGTATCCTACAAAATTGAAATGAATGAATACATTGCTGGTGTTAAAAAAAAAAGTGAATGAGAGAGAGTGTGAGAGAGAGAAACTGAGAGTGAGAGAGAGTGTGAGTGAGAGAGAGTGAGTACGAGTGAAATAGAGTGAGAGTTAGAGAGAGAGTGAGAGTGAGTGAGTGAGAGTGAGAGAGAGTGAGTGAGTGAGAGAGAGTGAGATAAGAGTGAGAGTGAGAGAGAGTGAGAGTGAGAGAGAGTGAAATAGAGTGAGAGAGAGAGTGAGTGAGAGAGAGTGAGATAAGAGTGAGAGTGAAAGAGAGAGAGTGAGTGCGAGAGAGAAAGCGAGTGAAATAGAGTTTGAGTGAGAGAGAGAGAGAGAGACTGAGAGTGAGAGAGAGAGTGTGAATGAGAGTGAGTGAGAGTGAGTGCGAGTGAAATAGAATAATAGTGAGAGAGAGTGAGAGTGAGAGAAAGAGAAAGAGAGAGAGCTAGTGAAATAGAGTGAGAGAGAGAGACTGAGAGTGAGAGAGAGTGTGAATGAGAGAGTGAGTGCGAGTGAAATAGAGTGAGAGTGAGAGAAAGTGAGTGAGTGAGAGTGATAGAGAGTGAGATAAGAGTGAGAGTGCGAAAGAGAGTGAGTGCGAGTGAAATAGAGTGAGAGTGAAATAGAGTGAGAGAGTGAGTGTGAGTGAGAGATAGTGAGATAGAGTGAGTGAGAGAGAGAGTGAGTGAGAGAGTGAGATAGAGTGAGTGAGAGAGAGAGAGTGAGAACGAGAGAGAGAGAGATAGAGATAGTGAGTAAGTTTGATTCATTTAAATGAAATAATTTGAAATAATTACAGAGAGAGTGTGGAAAACCTTTTAAAATAGGAAAACCTGTTTTGTTGAATGATTATTTTTTTAGAAGTTAATTGTGTTTCAGTTCTTGCATTAAACCTATTTCATCTACTTTACCCTCTTCACTGAAATCACATAAATATCAAAATAATATTTTATTTTTTAATGTATCACCCAGCCCTGATTCTTGCTTTTAACCAGTGAGCTAAAAGCAACAGAACTACAAAAGCAATAAAACTACTCGATAACCAAAGCGGTAGTCCATACATACGAAGGCTAATGATTTATGTTGCGGTAATGTCTCATGTACCTTGTCTTTCCTCATTAGAAAGATGATATCCTCTGGTGAAATGGCCCTGGCTCCTCTCAGGAGGGCCACCTCTGCGGCCTGATGGAGCTGCAGGAGCAAAGACAGAAAGAAAGGCAATTCAATCAGCAAAGAAAGCGGGAGTATGTAACAATCAGCGCTTGGTAACATCAACCCAGAGATGTTTTTAAAATCAGCACTCAACTGCATGAAGACCTTGAGGAAACCGATAAGGGGTTTTATTATGAGAGCAGGTCTCGAGTCACTTTCGGCGGGACGTGAGTTTCAAGTCTTGTGCAAGAACGTCTAACTTTGCTATTTCTGCTCAAACGGGTCAGAAAATGTCCTTGAGCGCATGGCAAACAGAGAGAAATGCATCAAAACAACAGATAAAAATGAACCAGGCACAGCAAAATACCGCGTGGTGCTTGCCTCGATATGAAAACAAGATAAGCAGTCTAGAAATAGGATTAAATGTGTTTTATGTGTCCTGGTTTAATGTAAAGACATAATTGACCTTTCTATCGGCCAGTGCATGAGAGGTTTACACAGGAATGTCTAAATCATATGCAACTAAATCTTTAAGCTCGAGAAAAAAAACTGAAAAAAAACTGCAATGAAAAATGTCTGGTGAAGTGCTATAATTTCACTTTGTTGCCAAAAGAGGAAAAACAGCTCATCCATCATGGTGCAAATGATAGCCGTTCTTATGTAAATCAACATATCCCATGAACGCTCTAGAATTATGGCAAATCTCATGGAAGGACTGTAGTGTTAACTTACTGATATTTTTAAACCCGTCCTAACAAAAGGATAGAAAGGGAGGATCGAGTTCAACAAAACTATTCTTTGTAAAACTGCTTTGGACGCGTATGTGAAAAGTGCTATATAAATACACTGAACTGAAGCAAACCACAACTAATGATCTGTGACGTATATAATAACAAACACAAGAAGAGCAAGATCTGATTACTTGTAGAGCTGGTTTTTCTTAGTTAAAAAGATGATTTGATGTTGAGGATGCACTTGTATATGAGAACTAAATACGATCTGAAAAATTTAAATCATGTAATAATCAAAACAGTTACAAAATAAAATAAAAGACGACATTAGGAACATGAAAATATCTGAAAAACAGAAGCCTATTTAAAATATCATTAAGAGTTTTTCCATTTAAAAAGATTAAATAATTATCGATCATTTATATGATTTTATAGGCTTTACTATTTATATACGCGTATATAATAATAAAATTTTGATGTGAAAAAAAAATGAAAGTATTATTTTATTTTTATTTCAGCTTTATATTGTTTGAGTAATGATAATAACTAAAAAGCCTTAATAAACAGTCCTAAAAAAGTCTTTTTTTAAATTTATTTGTGTTATTGTTTCTTTTACTTTGAAAAAATTAACTTTGATTTATTTATGTGAATCAGTTCAGACTGTCTATTTAAATAAATTATATTTCAGTTAAAATTTATTTGTTCAAATAATGACTTTATGGTTTTCATTTTCATTAACAATAATAACCATGGTAAATAGCCAATAAATATATAAATAAATACAAATTAGCAATCATAAAAAGGCACATATTAATTTACTCAAAATATGGTTTCTTATGTTTTTGGTATTCAAATGAATTGATTCAAAACTCTAATTGAATCATAATTTAAGCAGGGTCAACATGTGCCATTTTTAAAGTACTAAATGTTTTTGTCTTGCTTCTTGATAAAAATAAGGGAAAACATCTGTAAAAAATAAAATAAAAATAATTGTATTAATAATTGTGCTTAATTGTCATTACAATAAATTAAGAATGAAAAAAATATTTAATTGTCCTAAAATTAGCTGGACATTTTGTGATTGACTTGCATGGACCTGGACTTTTTAATTTTTGTTTTTATGTTTGCATTTTCATTTTGCTCTGGAAAAAAATAGAAACCTTTCAGCATGCGATTCTCGATAAAGAGCTCTTGTTGGTAAAACCACTGAAGGGCCCTTGAAAGATCCTCGACTCTGGAGTGCAGCTTACTACAACTCGTCCAAAAAAGAAAAGATGATATTCTTCATGAAGAGGCACAGACTTAATCCACCTTGAGACCTGGAATACACACAAGCAGTTCTCGGCGTCTGTAAACATTTGCTGATCATAAATATATTTGCTCAGGAACGTACATGTGAGTGTGCGAGCCGGATGGACCCCACACATGCACACACAGGGGGAGCATTTACCCCCGCGCCACAAGACTTTAATATAGATCTCTCTGGCCTGGCATCACACCAAGGTCGACATACCGGCTGCCATGTCGGTCCCACCGTTTCACAGAGGAATGGTTTTTAATAGACAAAAATGGCTGTAAGTATGCAGAATCTCATCCCTCACTCTCCACACGCACCCCGGCCAAAATTCCCATCATCCTCGGAAACCAGAACCACTTTCCTGAGGAATTATATTTATAAAGGACAGTATTCTGATGTACAATGATACATTAACAACTTTATGACCCATTCGACTAGATTTGAACTAGAAGAGTAAAAATTATTTAAATTAATTTATTCTCTTAACCGTTGCTTATTAATCTGTCGTTATGCTAATTTATTACCAAAACTTGGATTCTATCTTTTTGTCAATTTGTTTTATTTTAATTAGCACGGGTTTCGTATTTATTTTTTGGACTGATTGGTCAAAAAAAAAAAAAAAAAAAAAGTTAAAGTGAGAAAAGAAAACATAAAAATAAAACCTAGGATAGTATATCAGTAATTTATTATGAATGTATATAAACGAAATATATATACAAATTATTTGTGGATAATTTTTCAATGTTCACTCAAAAACTGATAAGACCAATATAATGTAATGTAATACAATACTACAACATATTATATTATATTATATTATGTGAAAACTGAAAATCCAAAACTAAAATTTAAATAAAACCTAGGATAGTATACAGTATAAATGAAATGTATATCAAAAAGCATGATTTGTGAATAATTTTGGAAACATTTGAAAACTTAGGAGCATAAGCTCAGCTCAATGAGGCCTATATTTAATATTATGTAATATAATTTAATATAGTTAATACATTTCTGAATTATATTATATACAATTAAATAAATTTTAAACATAAAACAAAACTACCAAAACTTAATTTTTTAATTAAACGATATATATATATATATATATATATATATATAAATAATCATATATATAATCATAATAATATATATATATATATATATATATATATATATATATATATATATATATTTATTTATTTATTTTTTTTTTTTTTTTTTTTTTTTTATTAATATTATTATTATTACGGTATTATTATTTATCTCCAAGCAATAGCCTGTGTGAGATAAGTCAATAAATATTAGTGCATTGCGTTAACAGTAACTAGCATTTTCGGGAAAAAGAAAATCCCCCTCACAACATCAAAGTTAAATGCATATAAACCCATTTAAAAGAAAACATTTGATGAATTTGGCCCAAAAGGGGGAAAAAAACATGATTGCTTAAAAGTCTGACAGTACGGCTCTTTTCAGGCTTAAGGAAGGTTTTTCCGTACCATTTGCAACCCTTGGCTCACAAAACTGTCTTCTGCAAAATATCAGATTAATTTTAGTAATTGGTCTAATTTTACAGGTTGATCAAAGCTAAATGAAGTCGGGTTATTCCATTCAGTCATGAACACTGGGATCTCTGTGGTCTTTTTCCAGCGAGGCTGTTGACAGTTTACTGCAGAGGCGAAGGACTGTTTTACCATTTCTGAGATGCCTGAGTTATCATACTACAGCGGTATTCATAAGATCGAGGGTGTTTTTACCCATCTGCATATTATCGTTTTTGGTTTCACTGAAAAAAAAAAAAAAAAAAGACAGAAAACAGGAGACTAAGGGCCCTATCTTGCACCCAGCGCAATTGACTTTGTACACCGACGCATGTGTCATTCCTATTTTGCACCTGCGCAAAGCGCGCTTTTCCCTCCACAGAAGCACGTCGCTAAACTAGTGAATGAACTTGCGCTCCCTGGGCGGTTCAGCGCAAAAAAGGAGGCGTGTTCCGGCGCAAACAATCCCTGGTGCTATTTTGCTGTACCATTAAACAATTGCGCCACTGACCAGAAAAAACCTAGTCTAAAGTCAGTGGCGCGTTGCGCGTTGTTCATTGTTCATTATGCTATTTTAAGGGCGCATGCTTGACCATAGTGTATAGCGTGCACAACGCGCATACACTTTGCTCATGTAATCTACACAGATGCAACAGTTATTTTTGCAAATCATAAACTGTTACACTAAAAAAAAATATTAACACATGAGATGACGGAAATCATTGTGGTGTGCCACGAAGATGTGAAAAAATAGGCATAAATCTAGCTTACAAATTATTCAGGCTAATTGTAGTAATTAAGGATCAGACCTGTTTGAGGTCATATATGTATTTAAGGACAGAACCAGGAAAAAAAAATCGATGAAACAATTGTGGCTATTTCCTCCCACGCCTGTTTAACCGACGCTATTTTGGGTGGGTTTCTCCCATCCCCATACAACACAACTTCTCTGTCTTTCACTGCTCTTACAAGAACATCAGTCTCCTCGGCTGTGAACCGCTCCTGGCGTGCGCCTGGTAAATACGCCATAATAATAGCAATCCATAATGGAACTTGCGCACCTGCTTTTAAAGGGAATGTTGGATGAAGTTCTGATTGGTTTATTTCACGTAACGCCCAAACCACACCTATGAATAATGAAGCTACTTCAGACCAACCCATTTTAGATTTGCGCCGGGCGCAAGAGCCATTTATCCCGCCGGGAAAATAGCAACAGCGCCGAGACCCGCCCACAAAGTTACTTGCACTTCGCGCTTTGACACTTGCGTTTCAGATCGTTAAAATAGGGCCCTAAATCTGAAACGTAAACACAGACGTGGAGGGAGGGGCTGATGACGGTTTGATTGACAGCTGGTCTCAGGAAAAACTGGCCTCCTTGTTTTCTTTTAATGAAACACTGAAAAAGACTAACACAAATCTAAATCCTGTGAGCAAAATCATATGTTCTGGCATTATTACCTCACCCTCATGTCTGTACAACCAGAAGCAAAATATAAGTTGTTCGTTTATTACAGTAATGAAAAATAACGAATGAGAATCAAAAGTTACAAAAAAAAAAAAAAAAGCATCCAGAATGGATTGCAGTAATGGAAAAAGTGCTTAAAAGTCAAGAAAATGTCAAAATGCAATTATAAATATAATATTTAGCATTCTGATATTTATATAAACTAATAAGATAAAAAAACGGAATTACTGAAAATTAAAGTTAGTATGACAAGCAGTACATAGCAGTGTTATTTTAGTATTATCATTTTGATATAATATTCTAGTTTTAGTTAATATTTGGAATTAGATTTTAGTTTTATATTTTATATTTTATGTTTCATTTTAATTTTAGTTAAAGTTTTAGTAACTGTGTTGTGTTTTTGTCATTTGCATTAATTTGTCTACATAAATTATACAAATAAATAAAAATAAATGTTATATATTTATATATTATAATTATTATGTATATTATATTATTAAACTAATAAATAGTCTAAAAAAACTATTTAAAGTTTTTATTAATTTGAATTTGGTGGGAAATGTGATCTGGGTATGTTATTCTGTGATTTGTCCAATCATCAAAACAACCCTTTAATGTTGGTCTCCAAGAAATAAAATAATTTTTATTTATGAGTTTTAGTTTATTAATCTAAACTAAACTACATGAAAATGAGAAATTTTGCCTCACCAACTAGCTAACCTTTATAAAAATGTTAACATTTATTTTGTCTCAAGTAATGAAAATATACAGTATATTTTTTTGTTTTAGCTTTAGTTAACAGTTGAACAAACAACTCCAAGGAAATGAGATCTAAGATCTTAAATCTTTTATCATATGAGCACAAAAGCAGCTCAGATGTTCTGCTAAACATCTTTTGTGTTTCAAAACAAAAAGCTGCATTTGGAACGACACGAAAGTGAGCAAATGAAGACCAGTCCTGAAATATTACACATCCTGGTACAAAAACATGTTTGCATATGAGAGACCGATTCCTGGCTTGAGGAAAGCACACAGGTCTTGCTCCTTAATTAGACAAATCAATGTGAATTACAACACATTTTCAAGCGTCTCTGCTTCACGTTCCAGTGCTGGAGCTTTCATGCAACAGAACGGCAGAAGTCAAATAAACAAGCCTCTCCTCTGCTACTGCAGAGCTCTGAAACCAAACCCATTATTTGATTACACTAGAAAAGGTAACAGGAAGAGCCGGGAGAATTCCACTCACAGCGTCCTTGTAAAGATCAATTACACCATTTCCTTTGAAAGACGGCAAAATGAAACAAGCGGCGATATTTGCAGAACTAGCAGACAGGGAGCGAGATCATATCACCTCAAAATCTGATGTGAAGGCTGAAAAACTTCATTAGACTTTCAACACAAACCTGAGAAGGAGACTGGTGATGTTTGAAAAAGTAAGTGATGTGGATAAATCCCACAAAACCCGTCAAGAACACTCCTGGATCTAAAACTGAGAGGGGTTAAATAAGTGTAATATTTTGCACGACGAAAAAGATACGAAAAATAAGCACATTTGATCTAAATTCGTAAAAAAAAAAGAAAATATTTAATGCTGATTTACATAATATGAACGGATGGATGGATGGATGGAAAAAATAAAAAAAATATTTATTGCTGCTTTAAATAATATGAACATATCGATAGATAGAAAAAAATGTAAAAAAATTTTTTTTACTGCTGATTTAAATTCTGAAAAAATAATGCGAGTATTTATTTATGTGTGTATAATACATAATATTTGTAAATGTCAATGCAAACAAATTTGACATTATATATTAGTAAATAGCAGTGTTATAATAGTATTATAGATGCACTTTTATAATTTTTGTTACTTTAAATTATATGTAACTTTTATATTTTCTGTTTTCATATCACTTTTAAGTTTTAGTAATTTTGTTGTGTTTAAGGATTTTTATTAGCTTATCATGTTTTACATAATTTTTTTCATTATTATCTCTTAGTTTTAGCTTATTTAGTTTTAATTATTTTAGTAATTGTAGTTAAACTAAACAAAAATGCCTTGTCGAGCTGAGATAAAATATTCATTTCAGTTTATTAAAAAATGTGTAATGGAAGTATTTTTTAATGGCTTAGGTTTTCGCTTTAGTTATCACCCTGGCCCGCAAAAATAATCCTAAAAAGGCGTAATTTATTTACTGAAAATTTAATTTTGGGGTGAATTGTGACCTGGATATTTATCCAATCATCAAAACAACCCTATAACACTGTTCTCCAAGACGCCGTCTGACCTGCTTCATAACAACGAGGGAAAACATTCGTCAAAAACAATTAGTGAAAAACACCGACTCGCCAGAACACAAACTCGTACAGCTCGACATGACAGAACGTTTTGCTTGTGTTTTGCGGTTTAATGGTGATGTTTGGCAGGGAGCTTTATCAATGTTTGCCGAAACTCAGAGTCCCTGTGAGACGGGAGTTTGATAAGTGTTTCCCATTTGCATCAAAAACAGTTTCTGGTCTTTAGATACGGCTCGGGTCCTTCACTGTACGTCTGTAGGATATTTAACTCCTTTTAACATCGAGCAGGTGAAAATCTGATGATTTCTGAGCCAGTATTTAATGCTTAAAGTGACAGTTCACCCAAGCAATAGTTTCTTTATCTTCTTCTGAATACAAAAGAAGATATTATGAAGAATGTTAGTGGCCAAACAGTTGCCGGTAGCCATTGGATTACAAGTAAAAATACTATGGAAGTCAATGGCTTGCGGCAACTGTTTGAAATGTCGTCTTTTGTGTTCAACATACATCTTTGGGATGGGTAAAGGATGACAAAAGTTTCATTTCAAGGTGATCTATCCCTTTAAGATTCAGGGTTTGTGCTCTCCTCTCATCCCAAATGACATTAAGCAAGCTTCATCATCCAGAACGTGAACTTACTGTATACAAACCACATCACTACAGACTGAAACTCAATGAATATACCACATTACACAATCCGGCCGCAGCCGGGAGGTCTCAGCTTTCGGTTTTGTGATGGTGTGAATAAGTAAACGCGTTGTCAACGGACGATGCTGCAACGACTTATTTCTAAGAACGATGAGACCACACATTCCTAACAAGCCTCGCTCCCCCTGGAAAAACTCCACCGAGGCCATTTATTTAAACAAAACACTTTGCCAATTTGTCCTCCCTGCTCTACCCCAGAGAAGCTAATTGATTCGGACACCGAACGCTTCTGACATATGTCAGCGTGAGCACCTGGACTGGAGATGGCAGCCGTACTTCCACATCCCAACCCATTTCAACACCAAACATCCGGCCGGCGTTCCCTCGCCGAGCTGCAGGCGTCTAGGCTTCGGGACGGGGTTGAGTCTGGCTCTGGCAGACGTCTTTTAACCAGTCGGTGTGTGTGCATGAATGGACGTCTCTTACATTAAAACCAGCCCGAGCGCTGGAACTGATTCTTGAATGGCTAAATATAAATACATGAGACTCATTATTAACTCAGACCACCTATCACAGAGGCAGACGGCAGAATCCGCAAAGCAAACAGTGTCAACAAAATGCAATAAAAATGGTAACTAGGCAAACAGGAGTGGGGAAACAAAAACAGGTCTGGGTAGTTTAGCACACTCAGGGTTTTCTGGCAGAACACGATGATCTAATAAGATCCGCTTCTGGACATCTCAAGTCCGCTGCTTGCCTGAAAAGAAACGGTTTCACTGAAGTAGATGGTGATGTACTTTAGACAGCAATGCCACTTGATGAAAGAAAATTACATTTACTTTTAAAAGAGCAAACGGACTGGTAGACTTTGTCTTTATTTAAAACCCACCTGAACGGATGGGTGAAATCTGCCATTTTCACCCAAAAATCACGAGAAATACATAATTATAATTTCCTTATTATGCAGACAATTAAGTACCCCTCCCCATTCATGCCACTATTATCTCATTATCTGACTACAATTAATATAAAAAACAATTGTAGGATACTCAATATTTAGATATAATTCATATAATAGATTATTAATATTTTTATTAAATGTGAATTTAATTGCTATTTATAAATACACATTATATGTATCTGTCTTAAAGATGATCACTGCGTTTGTGTTACCAAATTGCATCCTGTCAGGAATAACCTGCCCGCGCTGTTTTGAACCTTGTATTTTTATTTATTTATTACTGACAGTTAACGTTATGCTGGTGTTGCCAGATTTTGAAAAAATAAATAAAATAAAAATATAAAGATAAATAAACCGCAATGAGTCTTGAGTTATTGAAATAATATAAAGATATTGCTTTCCCTAACTTACAACCTCCCAGTTAATTCACTTCCTAAATTAAGTGAAAAAAAAATAAATAAATAAAAACCTTTGACGCTTATAATACGTGTATCTGGCAACACGACTGAAGCAGAGAATGAATGCAAAAATATATGTATGTGAAAGGAGAATGTAAGAGTGGCAGAATGAATTATGGCTTGTACGGCCCCTCATATTATAAATATATCACCTGTATAAAACTTGCAAAATAATGTATTTTTGGGGGTGAAATATCACCTGGACGTGGAGTCACACAGATATGTTGGAAAGGTATGAAATGAAGTGTTACCCACATGAACATCAAAAAGTCTTCCAAAGTACCTATAGGAACATCAGGAGGAAAATATTTTCCTCTTCTGAGAGACCAAATTAAATCTCTGAACTTGACTTGATTTGAAACTGATTTGAACACTGGACTCATAAATATATTCATTAGATGCTCAGACTTGGGCAATTTTCAAATTTACAATGGTAGTCCGCACTAAAAGGGTTGTACAGCGAAATTGCTATCGTTGCAAAAAAAAACTACCCTGGAGACTGAAAGAAAGACTGGAATCAGAGAGACTCCTGGGAAATATAGGCCTACGAAAGCAGCGCCTGCCAACATCTGCACCTGGTGATACAGGAAAACACCGCGTGAACTCTGTTCCACATGTCCGGAGAAACGTCAAGGCTCGCTTATTCTGCAACTCATTCCAGTCTACTTTAATGATTTCCCATTCAGATCCTAAACTAATAAAACTACTTCATCAGTCTTTACCAAAGAGTCTTTCAATGAGAGTCTATTCAATGGAACTAAACACAAGGAAAGTTTAAAGCACCCTAATCATCTCCTTATTAATTATAATATGATTATTTAAAGTGATATTAAGTGTATGAGTTTAACCGGAACACATTTATTAAAGTCTCTTCTTAGAAATGCGTCTATAAAGGGATTGTTTACCCAAAAATAACATTTTGCGATTATTTACTCAGCTGTTTCAAAGAAGATTTTTTATTTTTTTAATGTTGGTAACCAAACAGGTGCTGGTGGATTATGGAGAAAACACCATGTAAGTCAATGGCTACCGGCAATTGTTGTTGTTTAAATTACGACAATACATAATTGAGATCATGACATAATTGAGTCAATTAATATATTAAAAACAACTGCAGAACATGAATGATGCAGCTGATCTAGAGGTAAAACAACAGTATCTTACATACAGCATGATGGCGAGCACTAGAGGTCACTGTAAGGATCTCATAAACTTCTGCTTGTATGGCACACAATGGAGAGATGCTCCACAAAACACTCGTCATCATTCCTGAGCGTCTGTCAGAGTACAATCACTCAAAGTCCTGAACGATCTGCTTTCACTTAACAACTGCATCTCAGTCTGATGCAGATCATTTCTGCCTTTCTGTTCACACATGCAGAGACTGTGACTCAATAACAAACCAGTGGATTCTGCTGAGTCACAGACACTCAGACCACGTCCTGCTCCAACTCAAGCTGCTGGAGATTTTGGTTTTGATTAGCATCTGGTTTTGCTCCAAGACCAAAACTGTTAAGAAATACCTAAACAGTTTTAATGCAAAACTGCATTTTGATGGTTTAAAGTTCTCACCAGCCAATAATGATTGCAAAAAGCAAACTGTGTTTGAGAGATATGAGAAAAGTTTCCTCTTTGCTTAAAAATTAAGATTTATAGATAATTAGTAAGTTGCATTTGATTTTTATCATTTAGCATTGCTTTTTCATACTACCATGACAAACCTACAGAAAACCACAGATTTTGAGGATAATGCATTCCACATAGGATTCCACAAAAGAGAGTTCATAGAAAAAGAGGAAAAAATAATTTCCTCATCCTCATGTCATTCCAAACCTGTATGATATTCTTTCTTCTGCAGAACATAAGAGAAGAAATCTGCAATAACATTGGGTTCCCAAACAAAATTGGATCCATTTTTTCATTATATACACAAAAAACAAAGACATTTTTCTAAAATATATTTTTTTTTTCTCAGAAGAAAGAATTCATACAGGTTTGAAGCAAATGAGGTAAATCAACAGCAGTTCAGTCTATGAAAAGACAATGCAGAAAAGCCGAGCGGATGTGGCGGAAGGCGAAACTTGAGATTCGCATCTATAAAGACAGCCTTCATGCTTTTAATGTGAAACTAGCCACAGATAGACAGAATTTCTTCTCAAATTTTAGAAACAGTAACTTAAACAACACTGGTACTCCTTTTTTGCCACTGTTGGGAGACTGACACTGCCCCTCCTGAAAAAGAGCAATCTTGATAACACCATTTTGAGCAATTACAGACCAATATCTAATCTTCCTTTTATAGTCAAAATTGTAGAAAAGGTAGTTTTTAATCAGCTGAACAAATACTTAAACTCAAATGGATACCTGGACAATTTTCAATCTGGTTTCCGACCGCATCACAGCACAAAGACAGCACTCATTAAGATAATAAATGATATTCGCTTAAATTGTGACTCTGGCAAAATATCAGTGCTGGTATTGCTAGATCTCAGTGCTGCGTTTGACACTGTCGATCATAACATACTACTAGAGAGACTGGAAAACTGGGTGGGCTTTCTGGGATGGTACTCAAATGGTTCAGGTCCTACTTAGAAGGGAGAGGCTATTATGTGAGTATAGGAGAGCATAAGTCTAAGTGGACGTCCATGACACGCGGAGTCCCACAAGGCTCAATTCTTGCACCGCTCTTGTTTAGCCTGTAAATGCTTCCACTAAGTCAAATAATGAGAAAGAACCAAATTGCCTATCACAGCTATACTGATGATACCCAGATTTACCTAGCCTTATCTCCAAATGACTACAGCCCCATTGATTCCCTCTGCCAATGCACTGATGAAATTAATAGTTGGATGTGCCAGAACTTTCTTCAGTTAAACAAGGAAAAAACTGAAGTCATTGCATTTGGAAACAAAGATGAAGTGTTCAAGGTGAACGCATACCTTGACTCTTGGGGTCTCACAACTAAAAATCAAGTCAGGAATCTTGGTGTGATTCTGGAGACAGACCTTAGTTTCAGTAGTCATGTCAAAGCAGTAACTAAATCAGCATACTATCATCTAAAAAACATTGCAAGAATTAGATGTTTTGTTTCCATACAAGACTTGGAGAAACTAGTACATGCCTTTATCACCAGCAGGGTGGACTATTGTAATGGGCTCCTCACTCATCCAGAACGCTGCTGCCAGGATTCTGACCAGAACCAGAAAATCTGAGCATATCACACAAGTCCTCAGGTCCTTACACTGGTTTCCAGTTACATTTAGGATTGATTTTAAAGTACTTTTACTCGTATATAAGTCACTACATGACCTAGAACCGAAATATTTTGCAGATATGTTCACTGAATATAAACCTAACAGACCACTCAGATCATTAGGATCGAGGGTTCTCACAAAACAAGGGGAGTCCGCCTTTAGTTACTATGCCGCCCGCAGTTGGAATCAGCTTCCAGAAGAGATCAGATGTGCTAAAACATTAGCCACTTTTAAATCTAGACTCAAAACTCATCTGTTTAGCTGTGCATTTATTGGATGAGCACTGTGCAATGTCCCAACTGATTGCACTGTATTTTACGTATTCACTGTATTTTATGTCAAATAATTTTACATATTTAAATAATTTTAAGTATTTTTTAAATCATTTTCAAAGTTTTTAAATTGCTTGTTTCACTTTTCTGATTATTTTACTTACTTTTATGTAAAGCACTTTGAATTACCATTGTTTATGAATTGTGCTATATAAATAAACTTGCCTAGCCTAAATGATGAACTCATTTTCATTTCTGGGGTGAACTATCCTTCTGAGTTGTTTTTATCCATAGCTATATGCGCGCATTCCAAGTATATATTATAGCCATCAGAACTGAACCGAAAACCGTGGTTAAAACCGAGGTATGTATTGAACCGTAAACTAACTGTATTGTTGCATCCCTAATATATATATATATATATATATACACACACACATAAACATAAACATATATATATACACCCACACACACACACACATGTATATTTATATGAAAATGCGTGCACAATCACCTCGAAACAATAGTTTCTAACTGTTTAGATGGCAAACTGAGTTTAGACACCATAAATCATGAGGCACTAAGTGACAGACACCCAAGAGAGTATGTGAGGTGTAAAAATGTAACTTCATCCATGTCTTCTGTCACACAACACACACACACTCACACACAGAAAGCGCAGTGTGAAATGTTTTGCAGGCCATCTGGGAAGGATTTATTGTGCAATTTGGTTTATTACCGCTGTGGTCTTCAGCTAAGTAGCTCGCTCACAATTACAGTCCGAGCAGTGCTACACCTGGCCTCTGGAACAATAACAAATCCACGAGGGAGGAAACCCAAAATTAATGAAAGGTTATCGCCATCATGCCCTGTTTAGTGCTCACTGCTGAGACGAGCATAAGAGTTATTTATAGCCCAGCGAAAATAAACACAAAAATATTGCCGTAATGCCAAACAGACGGTGTCATTCTGGAATCGCCAAATGAAGAAAAACACAAGGAGACCGGCCCCTTCGAGAAATTTATAAGGTGCTGAAAGACATGTATGCATGGAGACGTCCTTCAAAGCTTGACAGCTGGCCATCTGAAATCTCATTACACTGAAAATGTGCTGTATTTTACATGTTGTTATGGATCAGTTTATAGATCAGTGTCTATGAATCTGCCTGGAGCTGGTTTCAGAAAATAAAGACGTGCTTTGGAAATTAATATTTACCTTTTTTTTTCTGAAATTCTAGCGACATCAGTCTAACCCTCTCCTGTTATGAAAATATTTGGAGTGTCGTAATATGATTTTAGCTTAAATAGCAGTGCTTAAAAATGTTATAGCATTTTCCAGCCTTATAGCAAGCAAAAATGTACTAATAAAATAAAAATAAAAATAGTCTAAAATGCACCATATTTTTCTCCCTATTTTGCATTATTATTTTTGTATTGTTTATTCATGTATAACATAATAATTGTAAAATATTTATTATTTTATACATATATACATACAGACAAATAAAAATGATATATATACACATATATATATATATATATATAGCTGAGGGGGGTGAAAACTTTTGGAATTTGAAGATCAAGGTAAATTGTACTTCATTTGTGTTCCGGGAAACATACAAGTATCTTCTGTTGCTTACGAAGGGCAGAACTAAATGGAAAATAATTATATTTCAACAAAAGAAGAAAAATTTGGCCATCTTCATTGTGTTGAAAAGTTTTCACCCCCCAGCTCTTAATGCATCTTGTTTCCTTCTGGAGCATCAGTGAATGTTTTAATCTTTTTTATTAGTTGTGTTTGAGTCCCTCAATTGTCCTCAGTGCGAAAAATCATACAGTCCCTGCTGGAAAGGGTTCAAATATGCAAAGATGCTGGAAAACTGAAGAATCTGCAGGACATGGAGGATTTTTCTGAAGAACAGTTCTCAGTTTAACTGTTCAGAACAAACAAGGGACTCATGCACAACCATCACAAAACAAAAAGACAGTCGAGGATCATCAGGTAACAGAACACGGTATTAAGAACCAGGTTATTTTAATAATTTCAGCTTTTTTTTGTCTTGTAAACTAAATGTAAACATATTTTTTATGTACAATATCTTACTCAGGACAGTACTAAATAAAAAATAACATGCATTTAGTATGATCTCTCTTATTTTTTGAAAATTATTCACATTTTCACAGATTTTGGAAGGGGTGCCCAAACTTTCGAGCCCCACTGTGTGTATATATATCTCAAGCACTTTGTGATGCATTTTGGAAACGGGAGATGAGCTCCTGGTCTAATGCACCACCTGGCTTGAGAAACCCGTTCTCAAAGACTTACTTTTAGTCATTATTTTATTTGGGTAGCACACATATTATGAATGCCTTCGGCAGAATTCAAATGAGCCATTTTAATCTAGATTAATCTAGATTAATTCCAAGATTACAGTGAGATTAATCTAGATTAAAAAAATTAATCTATGCCCACTACTAGTTTATATGTATATATGAATACACACACATACATGTATATATTTAAGAAATACCATATATATATATATATATATATATATATATATATATATATATGAGTGGGACGTTTCCTCTGGGCGCAGCTGCTTTCTTCAGCGGGACGGGGAACAGATGAGGGGCGTCAGAACTTCTTTAAACAGACTCCATTGATCTTCTCAATAAAACGTGGCTCCGCAAACTGTAAGACCCCAGAGCCATGTCAAAGAGAAGCGAGGAGATTTTGACATCCTGGTAATAACAGGGTCTGAAATCTTTTGTTGCCAAGAGCGAGCCAGCGCTACACAAATATTTAGTTTGATTTGGCTTGTGTTCGCATGCATTTTCTGCTTCTATATGACAGATTCAGCCACCGTGAGGGTTTGGCTCGGAGAGGGGAAACAAAAAAAATACCAAACTGAATCAGAGTGTGTAAAATAAATGCAGACCGTTGGCTCGCTGATTTAAGAGCTCTCAGATTCGACAGGCTAAAGGTTAAAACAATGAATGTTAAGAGCTGCTTTACTCCTTTTTGTAGCTACAGGGTGAAAGGTTAAGTCCACCGCAACGTGTCAAAGTTTGCTATTTGACCTCTGAGAGATAATTCTCCCAGCCAGCTTCCAAACTCCAGGCGCCCTCTGAGCAAAACCAATTATATCTCAGTGTGCCAGTAAAGCGCAGGCCGCTTCCCGGTGATATTTGCTGGGCTCCGTTCAGGGGAATTCTGCTCCAGTACAGTCAGTGTTTTGCTTGTGGTAACAGCATGACAAGGTGTAAGCCGGGGAGGAACTCTGTTTATCCCACCAGTGAAAGCAACCGGCTTTGTAAGCACCGTTATTTGCTTAACTCGGCGCAATTCTCATATCACATTGCAGCGGTCATCCGTTTCAGAAGGCTGGAAAACCCGAGGAAGCATTTGAAGTAGGTGGTGTTCCCATTTGGGCCGCCTCTGATGATGCTATTTATACTTAATTACAGATTGCTGTAAAACCCTTTTCCAGATGCAAATATCTCGAGCTGAACATGTGCACCAGGGTGTCATGATAGATACCTTTAACTCTTATCAGCGCATACGCTTGAACCCAAATGAACCCAATCATCATTATTGGTATTAATACATGCAACCATAAGCTGTTATGATCAACTATACACTTAATATAGAAATTAAGAATGTGAAATTTAAATACATGCACTTTTTTTTAAATGTCACTTTATTGTGCACTTCTTTTCTCTTTAGAATAACATAAAAATGTTATACTAGAGAAAAAATGTTGTAAATTAATAAAAATAAAATAAAACTTTTAAAATAAACATTTAAAACTTTATTGCTACAAGTGTGACTGCATCATATAATAATTGCTGTTAATAATGTTCATCGTCTGGCTGACTACGTCTTGTATTAATTTTTCTGAAAATTCCTGTCATATGCGCACAAACTGACAGTCACCACTTATAAGCTACTACTAAATGAAACATAATTTTCTGTAAAGTTGCTTTGTGATGATTTATATTATAAAAAGCGCTATACAAATAAACTTGAATTGAATTCTATCTCTTAAACAACCTTTTTGCTGACATAAAGGCCATGCAGCAGAGAATATTAGTATTGACAGTAACATTAAAAGGTCGTTTTATGGTGCATATTTTTCCACTTTAAAATAACATGCATAAAATACTATTTATTTTCATACATTTTTTTTTTTTTAAAATCAACATTATGGGCCCTATCTTGCACCCAGCGCAATTGACTTTGTACACCGACGCATGTGTCATTCCTATTTTGCACCCGCGCAAAGCGCGCTTTTCCCTCCAAAGAAGCACGTCGCTAAACTAGTGAATGAACTTGCGCTCCCTGGGCGGTTCAGCGCAAAAAAGGAGGCGTGTTCCGGCGCAAACAATCCCTGCTGCTATTTTGCTGTTCCATTAAACAATTGCGCCACTGACCAGAAAAAACCTAGTCTAAAGTCAGTGGCGCGTTGCGCGTTGTTCATTATGCTATTTTAAGGGCGCATGCTTGACCATAATGTATAGCGTGCACAACGCGCATACACTTTGCTCATGTAATCTACACAGATGCAACAGTTATTTTTGCAAATCATAAATTGTTACACTAAAAAAATATTAACACATGAGATGACGGAAATCATTGTGGTGTGCCACGAAGATGTGAAAAAATAGGCATAAATCTAGCTTACAAATTATTCAGGCTAATTGTAGTAATTAAGGATCAGACCTGTTTGAGGTCATATATGTATATAAGGACATCTGACAAATTGGTTTGTCCGTCAAGAACCAGGAAAAAAAATCGATTTAACAATTGTGGCTATTTCCTCCCACGGCTGTTTAACCGACGCTATTTTGGGTGGGTTTCTCCCATCCCCATACAACACAACTTCTCTGTCTTTCACTGCTCTTACAAGAACATCAGTCTCCTCGGCTGTGAACCGCTCCTGGCGTGCACCTGGTAAATACGCCATAATAATAGCAATCCAATCCATAATGGAACTTGCGCACCTGCTCTTAAAGGGAATGTTGGATGACGCTCTGATTGGTTTATTTCACGTTACGCCCAAACCACACCTATGAATAATGAAGCTACTTCAGACCAACCCATTTTAGATTTGCGCCGGGCGCAAGAACCATTTATCCCGCCGGGAAAATAGCAACAGCGCCGAGACCCGCCCACAAACTTACTTGCGCTTCGCGCTTTGACACTTGCGTTTCAGATCGTTAAAATAGGGCCCAAAATGTTTCTGTCTCTTAAACAACTTTTTTGTAACTTTTTTTGCTGATTTAACCAAGGCCATGCATCAGGAAAAAGTAATATTAAACAGTAGGGCTGGGATAAACGATTATTTTTTAAACGATTAATCTAGCGATTATTTTTTCGATGCATCGATTAATCTAACGATTAATTTTTCGGACCGATTCGATTCCGATTATCTCCCCATTAATTGACTACTAACAATTTATAAATGTTGAGCTACATATCTGAATGAAAAAAAAAACATGAATTCCTTAACATTGCAATATATGTTTATTGCTCTTAAAATTACAAAATAAAAGACTGACTAAGAATGCATTACTTTGCACTTGTATAGAGATAGCATTCAATAAAACTTTGAAGCCTTGAAAACACATAGCTTACTGAAACAAGCTTACTGAACACATAGGGCCTAGCTTACTGAAAAAAAGTTCTTCTTACAGATGAAAATAACAACAACCTGATGTCTAGCATTCAATAAAAAAGGTCACCCAAAATACTTGTTTAGAGCAATTGAAAGAATACAGTATCCAATGTAAACTTGAGGGCTTTAAGCTAATACAGAGAGTGCTTTTCCACAAAAAAATAAATAAAAAATTGAACAGTGGGAGCCAGCAGCCTGTCATGTAGAAAAAAAAATCTCTGAATGCTCCACGTGAAACTTAGGTGTTCCGCCCTTTTTCTATCGTGTCTAATGATTTTGGTTAATATGCACGAGGGAGAGAGAGAGAGAGAGCAAGACAGCACTCGTGTAGTTTGAAGACTGTGAGTGCACGAGCTCGCATGAAACTTTGGTGTTTCGCCCTTTTTCTATCGTGTTTAATGATTTTGATTAATATGCACAAGAGAGAGAGAGAGAGCAAGAAGCGCTCGTGTTGTTTGAAGACTGTGAGTGCGCGCGTGCAGCCGGGGCTTTCTCTCGTACACGCCCTGTCAGGCACAGCGATCAAATAAGGCTTTGACAGCCGCCAAAAAAAAAGATCAATGCAGAAAAACCCCTGGATTGGTTATATAACATTGGACAGAATGTTGATCCAGCCATCGCGTATATTCAGCGCACATTAGGTAAACGTTTTGCAAACGTTTTTTAGATAAATAAAAACAGGTCGACGAATCGATGCGCATATTTTGCATTGTCCCAGTCCTATTAAACAGCAATGTTAAAGGTCACTTTAATGGTCTTTGCATACACTACATTACTCTAAAGAATTGTTTTTCATAAAATGAAATGAAATAATTCATATTAGTCTCCTATTCCTATTTTTGCTAGCTTTTTAATGCCAAAACCCCCTCTGACATATTGTATAAGTACAGGTATTTTCATTGACTCACGAGGTTGATGAGCTGGGTGTGCACTATATCCTCCACCAGGGCGGCGGTCTCGTGCAGCGGTCTGCGAGCATCACCAAGAGCAAACCTGCAAGACAAACACACAAGCTTTACAAAACGCTCTTAGTACGTTTAAGCTCCTGACCAACATGTTTCACAATCACCATGTTGAACCCACAACCTTTATTTCAGTTCAGATAAATAATTTAATATGAATTCTCTATTACTACCATAACTGTGAGCAAATGTTCATAAAATGGCAATTAACACACAGTTAAGCCCTCAGTTGGGTAATAAAAATGCATCAGCCATTCATAGCAATAGCTGCCATTCATTATAGATGGCTTGAGTATCCAAAGCTAGAGCTATTTACAAAATCTAAAGGCCTTTATTCACAGTTTTTCCCACACTGCAGCTGCCAAAGCTTCCCACATCGCAGTGTGCTTAATATCGACACAGTGGTTTCATCCAATAGTAGCACAAACCACCGGACGGCCACAGACTCTCGCCTTTAAAAGAGGAGAAGATGGGAACTTCCACGAGGAGCTCAACACTTCCGACGGAAGAGGCTCCATCAAGCTAGAAACTGCATTTCACAAAGAACCATGACAAATGATTTACACTTATTTCATTAGGGGGGAAAATAACTCATTTTCTTCATAAAGTGAAATAATTCTGGTTGAAAACCACACAAGTTATGTCTAACAGAGTTTTCATTTTTTATCACAGGCTTTTATATGTTTGGCTTATTGATTCCTTTTTTCAAACTACACAAAGTTACTTAATAACCATGAAGTATGAGTATATTTAACACCTCCCAAAAATACTAAAACTAGTGCCTAATTGCATTTTTTTACTTCATATGGTTCAAAGACACATTAAGGAATCACCTAGTGCTCAAACTCTGGCTCTGTGCATCTGGTTACTGGAAGTCTCAACTGTGACAGTCTTCAATTAACTTTTATTGTGCTCCTGTGTTTTTTTTCTACTTCTTTCACTTAAATCTATTTGAATCCAAACACCTCCCAGAGGAAAAACCATGATTTACTCCAGTGTTGTAACTTATTCCACTTGTTTAGTTACAAAGCATTTCAGCTCAAATAAAAAATCTAATAAAATTAAATAGTTTCATTTATTCCACTTGTTTGGCAGTGCAGCTCACACCCGGAGCAGCAAGATAGCACAGAGACAACACAGAGCAAATCAAATCAAATCAAATCAAATAAAATAAAATAAAATAAAATAAAATAAAATAAAATAAAATAAAATAAAATAAAATAAAATAAAATAAAATAAAATAAAATAAAATAAAATAAAATAAAAAATCTCTGCTCAGACCAGAAAAATAGTATGACAACACAGACCTTTAATAATAAAGTAATAATAATAAAAATAAAAAAAAACAGAATGCTTAGATGCTTCAGACTGTACTGAAGGACCATTTTTGTCATCCCAGTGTCTTCTTTTCAATATGGGTATTTTACGAGTACATTTGATACATTGATGCACATAATAAATTTCTATAAATGCCATTAGTGGACTTTAAAATGGATTTTGACATTGCATAATGTATATTTATCATGCCTCTCTCTGGAATATTCAGTTCTGATCATTATTTTTTTAAACAGTCCTGTTCAGATTGATACGAGACTCATGTTGGGGTTCTGAGCGTCCTGTCGGTTTACTTACCAATAATGAACCTGTGCAATACTTATTAGACAATCTGGCTCATTTTCTAGCTTTTACAGTTTGATATCTTTTATATGAATGCTAATATTACTCAAACTCCACAATCATGCTGCTGGATTTGAAAGAATCCTCCCTCTATGACTTTGACCAGCTAAAGTGAGTTTAGCGTCATGATTAGAATTGCATATTTTCTCTTTCTAGCATCTAAGCGGGCAGCGGGCAGA
>NC_039284.1:15767144-15817833 GCF_003368295.1 Carassius auratus
AATTTGGTGGGAAATTTGTCACATTGTAAAAAAAATCTTAATGGTCTGAAAAACAGGCCTAATTTTGTTTATTTCTCGTTTGTTTATTTTTCTACCAAGCGAAACAAGTGACCTAGACATGTACTGAAACTCACTCATAAGAAATCAGTATGAATTCATCTAGATGTTGACTAAAAACCAATAAAAGCCCTGACAGTTTGAGCAGGATCTGTGATTTTCATCAGTGACTTCAGCACTGGGTGGCTTTCGTGTGAGATCACAGCACCAGGAAAGCATCTAAATATTGTGGGACACTTTAAAGACACAGAATGAGAAACAAAAAAAAGCCAGTGTTTAACTACACTATAAACTGGAAAATCTGAATATTTCCTCTATATCTACTTTCGGCCTTAGAAACCTTTTAGTCCTTCTCCGGACCGTTCCTTAACACTTTATCCAGGATTTTTCCATTTTGAGCTGTATTTAGAGCATGCGTGTGTGTGTGTGTGTGTGTGTGTTTGTGTATGTGTGTAGTTTTCCAGGCTCAGAGGCGTTTATAGTGACAGGGTGGGGTTGAGCTGGACCTGGGCTATTTTCAGACAGCGGGGAGTCGGAGAAACAGACGTGAAGTTTGATACGAGGGACACACATTAGTGAATATTCTGAGCTCTGTACAGTGTACAGCGATGAGAAAGTCCAGATTATAAAACACATGCCAAATCTGTCCGAAAAAATAAAGGGTTACACTTTAAAATCAACAGGAAGACAAAATCAACGATGCTGATCTTACTGTAAATGATCCATCAGTGCACGTTATTCTATTTTTCAATTCTATTGGATTATAATGTAGTCTTGCCCTTCTTTTTTCCATAATGAACATTCAGAAAACCATCAAATTAAAATATGTATTTACTCAAAACATGCAAAGTCATTTCGGATATGCAAGTACATATGTGCAACAGGATATGATGTCATGTTTTTGTTCAAATAATCATCAAATACCTAAAATATGACAGAAAATATCAACACACTATACCGAACTATCATGTAACAGTCCAAGGCCCATGCTATTAGTACCAGTGACATTAAAGGTACAGGACCTGCCACTAGAGGGCGCACTAACAAAACAATAACAATCGCGTGGTTTGATGACGCTAACACGGAGCGTGAAATGATGGGATTTGTTGTCTTCTACCCAACCGCTGACGGCCATCAAATCAGATGGAAATATAAATCATGGATTTAACGTGAGTTCAACGATTTGCGCGAGTAGATTACATACAAAGTCAATGCAAAGACACGATCAGACTATGGATCAGACGCGTCCTAGCGCGGGTCTAGAGACGCGATGCCCAGCATTTGGCATGTATGCCCCATAATACTAATCTTGTTGATCGTTATAATAGAATATTTTTTCTGTAAAGATACGAATCAAAACAACTCACCTGTCAAGTAAAACACAAGCGAGATTAGCATCTCTTTCTTGTAGAAGTTTGTCACGAAGCTACTTCCGTAGTTGTCCACGACACCGTTGTTATGTAGTTTCTATGTCAGTAAAGGCGGTAATAAAGGGTAACTAATGTCATTAGATTCATATTAGAGCTGCAACTCACGATTATTTTTTCTGTCGACTAATCTAACGATTATTTTTATTACAATAAATAATTATTCTAATGTTCTTTTTTTAATTAGCTAATGAATAATTTGGAAAACTTTACAAAAAAATATATAAGTACAACTTCTAATATAATATTTCAACCTTTATTCATTTTCAACCAATGTGGTTGAAGTTTTTACAGTATAAAATAAATAAGAGGCAAAGAAAATTATTTTACTATGGTAAATTTGAGCTTATGATAGCGTTTATAATTAAACCAGAGTAGCCATAAATTTACAGTTGTCTGAGACGTCATGAAATGTTTTTTTAGCATCACAAACCATGAAATGTAGTCAGGGTTCTGCTATGGTTTGGTATGGTTTCCAGAGATCTGGAGCTGATTCGGGGTAGCTCGGTGGTTTGTGACTGTTGTCTCACGGCGCGCAGTCTTTTAAGGGGCCGTTCACAAATCACGTCTTTTGTGCGCTCAAGTTCGTTTTCCGTTATTTTCAGAATGCCACAAGCGCAAGAATATCAGATGTGAACCAGGAAGTTGGTAACCAGTTAAACCGTAACACCGGAGAGCGCCAAGATGTTTTCCTCTGAGGTGCTCGCGCATCGCAGTTGTGCTGCCGTGGTACACCATATCGGTTTTGCAAAGGGAACAAAGGGCCATTTTATTTGTCCTCTGTTTAAAGTATTCCCATACTTTTGATAACAGTGGTCTCCGTTTTTGTGATAGAATGCAACTTTCTCCATTCCCAGTATGCCATTACGCGAGATGTTAACAAACAGTGTGACGCGTAATGTTTAGTCGACGTAAACGATGACGTCGACGCGTCGTTGCAGCACTAATTCATATCCATGCTACATACTCCGATACAGTAGGTGGCGGTATGCACCTGATTGCCATGATTGCAATCTTCCCTAAAACTAAGAAGAAGAACTAACATCATTGACAGGCGACTGCACTGCCCCATGTCACTGTTCAGAATGGTAATTTTAACATGATTTACAAGTAGTTGAAAACATTAGAGATATTGTCAGTAATCAGCTGGACAAAATATGTAACACTAGTCTAGTGGTTTTTGGATATTTTACTGCAAATATCTTACAAATTGTACCTTTCAGAGAAAGACTAAAGAGAAAGACTAAATGTCTACTGTATGCATATGCTTAGATCTGCATTCATGAATGAAGCACAAAGTCTAGTGTGACCAATAGAGGTGAACTTTCCTGTCTTGTCTTAAGTGAACATGAAACCTCGCTGACTGTTTTTTTATAAGCACGCACACGCACACGCACACACACACACACACACACACACACACACACACACACACACACACACACACAGACACACTAATGCACACACACTCTGTGCTCTGTTTCCACTCGTCAAACGACACAAAAGCTCTGAATGTGTGTTTAAAAATCTGTAAAGTTACTGGCAGACACTGTCTGGTAAAATAAACAGTTGTGGCAGCTCCAGCCGTAAGTGAAAGCTCAGTTTGTTATTTTGTTCAATGCATTGGCAAGCGTTATCGAGACCTTCAACACTTATTACCCACCGCTTATTTGACTTCGTCCAACCAAACACAGCCATTTCACGTACGATTGAGGAGCACGTTTATGAAATATTCACAGTGGACATGTTTCAGCACAGGTCAAACAGACAAGAATAGGAATAATTCTTCTCAGACGCTAATTTGGATTATTTATGAGCTATCAAACAATCTGAAGAACAGAGAAAACAATACACAAGGGGTCAAAAGTTCATTAAGATGTTTAAAATGTTTTTGAATGAAGACTCTTCTGTTCACCAAAGCTGTATTTATTTATGAGACTGCTTTCTATTTGAATGTAAAGCTATATTTTCAACTGTTTTCAGCACTTCTTATCTATAATTAATTATGGAATCAAATGACCTATTACTACTATTATTTAGTACAAAAAAAAAAAAAAAAACTTATTTCCGCTTTAATCAGGAATCAGTCGCCACCAATTAATTAGTTTTACTTTATATTATAATATATTCATACAGAAAACAGTTATTTAAAATTGTAATAATATTTCCCAATTTGTAGTTTTGATCAAACAAATATAGCCTTTGTGAGCAGAAGAGTTTTTAAAAACGTAAAAAATCTTAAATCTTTATTATTTCAAAATAGATATTTTGTTAGAAAAACAGAAATTATAATAATAATAGCATGACCTTTTATTCTAAGCACATTTATGACAGCATCACAAAGTTTGAGCACAGAAATTAATAAAAAAAAAAAACACTGGATGTTGATATAATTTAGTATATTTTATATTGTTTGATTCAATTCTGCAAACTCAGTTTGATTCAGTGATTCAACATGGTCTAGAAAATACTTTGCTAGAGATCAAAACAGCACAAAAGGCACAATCTGTGACTCCTGCATTGAGGGCTGAGCGAACAAGAACACAGATCATTCATTCTAATTAACCCAAGGCCAAAGGAAACTGGCAGGACACTTTCCTTCGAGGTAAAAGTTGCTGAAAAGCACCTGGGTCTGAGTGCAGGACAACATGTGAACCCCGCTGCCCCCGGCCCAAAGCCCCGGAGACTTCCCAAATCACAAACACATGCCACCCGCAAATCACAGCTTCTGCTGCCAGCGCCTAATGAAGAGAAGTGAGTGATTATTGACGTGCAGCGCTCCCCTCGCTCCTCATCACATCCAAACCTCACATGTCTTTGGAGAGATAAAGGAGGAGCAGTCTGAAACTGAGAGACTCGGCTACTCTAGAGAGATGCTCAGTGTGTAAAGGGTTAATTTCTGAAGAACCAAAAACTATTAACTAAATTAATTAATTTAAAAAAATGAATGAATGAATAATTAAATAAATACATTAAAAATGAATACATAAATGAGTTAATGAATGAAAATGAAACAATTTATAAAAAATACATGAATAAAAAGAAACATTTATAAATAAATAAATAAATATACTGAGAAATTTATGAATTTTTTTAATGAACAAACAAACTGATAAACAAATACTAAATGAATAAAGAAAATGAATGAAAAAAAAAATATTAAATGAACAAAAAGAAAAAAATAAGTGAATAAATTAAGAATTTGTAAAAATTTATGAATGAACAGATACAGAAAGAAAGAAAGAAAGAAAGAAAGAAAGAACGAACGAAAGAAAAATAAATAAATATATTCTAAAATTAATAAAGGAAAAAAATATTCATTAATTCATTAAATAAAAACTGAATTTATTAATACATTAAAAATGAATAAATACATGTATAAAAATAAAAATACGCAAATAAATGAATAAATATACTACAAATTAATTGAATGAATGAACGATAAATAACTAATAAATAAATGAATAAAAAAAGAATAATGAATAAATGAATGAACTAATAATGAATGGCTGAATGAAAAGAAAAGAAAATTGATGAAATAAACTAAAGAATGAATGAATGAAAGAAATGGAAAGAATGAATGAATCAAACATTGAATTGAATCAAAAATATTCAAAGTGAGAGTGATCAGGGTGTCAACCTTTTTTTTTTTTACATTTGATTTCATTCCTGTATAAGAACCACAGTATGTTACAGCAACGCCAAGGTCATGGGTTCAGTTTCAGTGAATGCATAAACTGATGAAATGTATACAAAACATATAAATGTAAGCTTGATTTGATTACATCATTAGCAGTGCATCATGGGATGAGTAGTTCATTCCCTTTTAAAACACTTTCAGTACAAAAGTTTTTACTTTTGTCTCCCCCACCCTTATTTTTCAAGTTTAACACATTTATTTTACAGATATGATCAAGAGTTTTCATTGGCTGGAAGTATTTTTGGCTCCTAAAATGTGATGTGTTTGTTTTCCGACATGTCAAACAGCTAACCTTCATTGTGTGCAATGCCAATTAAACAAACAGGATCATATCTAGCATTGGAGCATGTCAGAGAGTTGGATCTGATGTGTTTGCTTACATTCTGGTGCAGTGATGTAAACACGGCGCTGTAAACCAACATTTACTATGTATTTCAGATGCACTGCTGACTGAACTACTGTAAATAGCGAGCGGAGACACTGACACATCACTCACATTGACTCAATGACAGGAGTGTAATGACCTTTTTAAACTGGTTTCCGGAAACACCGCCATTGGTCAGCCAATCAGAAAGTCCCAAAACTCACGCCATTAAAAAACAACAAAAAAAAAAAACTTTTGGAGTAAGATATATACCGTGAAAGTGTTTACTTTTATTTGTGCACACTCACAACGAAAACAGAAAATGTGTGCTTTTGTAAAATAAAGCAAATAAACAGAATGCGCGCTGTCATACTTATCCTTCTGTTAACTTGTTTATGGAGCATCGCAACACTTCTGTTTTAAATCTTTTAACTTAATTGAGTCAGAAATATTTAGCTTATTTATTTATTTATTTATTAAAAGAAATTGGCACTTTTATTTTAGGCCTATTACATATGCATTTTTTTTAAAGCATCCCATTTTTTCATTAAGAATTCGTTAGATTTAATAATATATATATATATATAAATATAATGTATATATATTTATTTATTTATTATATATATATATATATATATATATATATATATATATATATATATATATATATATATATATATATATATATATATATATATATATATATATATATAATAAATAGTGTCTCAAATAATAAAAATTTTTTTTTTAATAAACTGTTGTTTTTTGGCCATATAGTGGAAATGTCCAAAGTGAGCAGAGCTGAAATCTAGAAAGTCAATCAATCTGTGAATCAAACGAAGGCCCTGGACAGAGTCAACATGCCAGTCTTCAGCTGCGATCTATTTTGCTCTTGGCACGCACAACGTCTTGGCTCTTTCCGGATGGTCAGACCGCTGGTTGTGAATCAACATTTACATTAGAGCATCTGGGCATAGCTGTCTCAGATGTGATGTGCATTTTGTGAGTGGAAAACGGCCAAGAACTGCAAGACAGGCCTGCAGGGTGCTGCGCCATTAAAAAAAGAAAAACACATTGAATCTAAACCATTATTTAAGCAAAATTAGACCAACAAAAGACCGCAGCAAATGGTAAAATTAGGGTTCGGGCCACACCCACTCAACCACAATGTCAAAAATACAATCCCACTAATAGAGTGACACAGTGGTGTGTTGTGTTCGAACGCGTCCAGTGATGCTTTGAGAACGACCAGAGGAAATCTGTGTGTTACTCATATCAGTCACAATGTAATAAACATATCAGTGCTTCAACAACAGGATATGGTTAGTATTGGTAATTTAGAAATACAGAAAAACAACTTAAAAATCCACCACAGCTTCTGTTTTCGAGGGCTCGTTTCAAACCGCCCACATCATGGGGAATTCGCTGTTTGTTTAACTATATTTTCCTGTTATGAAGCATGGGTTGCTTAAAATTTAACTTGTAAATCTCAAGAATGTGCTTAGGTAAATGAATGGATCTTGTAAATGCGCAAAATTGGTCATATAAAACAATTTCACATGAAAATGTCCCCAGCTACAGCGACACAGAAAGCGCGTCTGCGTTCACCACGGTCATTAGAGCTTTAACAAGGGAATTAAAAACACGGTAACACAACCACACCCTGGCAAAACCAAACATACTGCAAACATCTGTTTGACACAGCAATCCGTGTGAAATCTAGGAGAAAACTATCAGTTCTGAAA
Source organism: Carassius auratus (assembly GCF_003368295.1). NCBI lineage: Eukaryota > Metazoa > Chordata > Actinopteri > Cypriniformes > Cyprinidae > Carassius > Carassius auratus. The sequence continues at coordinate 15,774,438 of NC_039284.1, forward strand.
ATAAAAAATCATTTGGTGAGTGAATTGGTAAGTGAATACCAATGCAAATTCATTTCCAGCCCTAAAAAAACTGACATACAACATCAGTTTACTCATTTAAACACACATCAGTTGAATTTGATAAGAAACTGAGCAGCTTATACACTGAAACTGAAAATTTGTGTAGGATTTATTCAGCAATTTTCACACAGATCGCGTATTTTTATCAAAAACCGACCGGTTCCGATTTATGTCCCTAGTAAAAATTTCCGTTTTAATATATTTACTGTAGGAAATGCCTTCATGGAACATGATCTTTACTTAAAATCCTAATTATTTTGGCATAAAATAAGTCAATAATTCTGACCCATACAATTTATTTTTGGCTATTGCTACAAATATACCCCAGAGACTTCAGACTGGTTTTGTGATGCAGGATCACATATTTATTAAGCTAGTAGTTTTTGTAAAATCATAAAATGTTAATGGTATCTAAAATGTTGGCATCATATAAGCATATTTAGTAGAATAAAATGTAGCATAGGTTAAAAACAATGATAACAACTATTTTCTTTTTTTGTGACCGGGTCAGTAGAAAAAAATCCTTAGCGTTGAGCCCTCTATTAGTAATGAAAAAGAAAACCTCACTGTTAATGTATAAAATAAATTCTGCTTAAATTGAATTTTCTAAATTTGATGCATTATTAATCCAGTAATGAGAAAGAACTTCTTTCTAAATGCTAAAGACAAAGCCGTTTAAAATACTTAAATGTAATGAAAATAAATGGTCACAAACCAAAAAAAATAAAAATTTTGAACGCTGGCTAGAATCAGCGTTCTTGTTTTCAATGCATTTTTATTAAAAAAACACTATAACGTATGACCTGACAAGGAGCTTGTCAATTTATTGTCCATTAATTGGAAACAAAGGTTTATGATGAATGTGAATCACTGTGACAATGGCATGGGAAAAAACTTACAACAATGTACATGAGACAAAGTGACTCACAGGGTTATTGATGAGAGGAACTGTCCAAAGTCAAACAGCAACAACAATACGAGCTTCCTGTGCCAAAGGCCACCTGTCTCTCTTGTTTCGAACAATCGCTCTGGCAAAAGCCACATCCTAAGCCACAGATACCCAAAGCACCTGCTGCTGTGTCCGCTCACAGACCATTAGGTCACAAGCCATTTCATTTGATTACTGGATTTTCACTAACAAACATGGGGTCAGATAGGAAAACAAACAGCACGCGATAGTCCCAACAACAACCAGAGCTTGCGCTTTCAAAACACAGGACTCCATCTCAGTAAGCATCAACTCACAAAGTTTCATTCATTGATTCAGCTCACTGATTCAGTCATCTGGTATGGTTTACTCACCAGCAGATCAACAATGATAATGAGCACAATTTCAATTTGTGCCTTACTTAAAGCTATTATATGACATGGATATAGAACAATAGTTCTATAGGCAATTTTTCTGATTTTATGGTGCTTTTGTCTGTTTTTTTTTTGTTTTTTTTTTGAGGCATTAAAAACAGCAATCATGCCATTTTTTGCTTCTTGTAAGGAAGTCATATGGGTTTATAAAGACATGAGGTCCACTAAATGATGACGATATGTTCAATTCCAGGCCAACTTTCACAAAATAAGTTACAATTTTTTTTTTTATAATTTATAAAAAAAAAAAAAAAAAATTATAATTATGATAATGATAATGATTATATATATATATATATATATATATATATATATATATATATATATATATATATATATATATATATATACACATATATATATATATTTTTTTTTTTTTTTTTTTTTTTTTTAAGAAACCTAAAAATTACAGTCGATGGGGTCTATTTTTACTTAATTTTATCTTTAAAACAACAGAAACAAGCACAGAAATAATGAGACTGGTGGCAAAAAAAAACAATAAAATAATAAGCTTCAGTTTTTAAGTTTTCAATTTGGAAACAAGCTTCTAAAATGAAAAAAAAAATGCATGTTTATTCCTTTAGCTGACACAAATGAGTCAATTGTTGGTACAGTAAGAGCTATCAAATCTGAATAGCAGCTCAGATCATCATGTTTGTCCTCTGAAAGTCACTTTTAGCCTTTGTCTCTCAGTATTTCATCCCTTATGGTTTCTATGAGAAATTCCAAGTAGAAGCGATCTTATTCTGGTAAATCTAGGAGAATTACTTTTAAGTAATACCAATTTTATATACATATTGAATTAATGAAAACATAGTCAACAATAATTAGCAGTCTTTTGTTAATTAGCTTGAACAGAAAACTTCCGTTTAAAGGAAAAGTACACCCAAAAAAGAACATTTTCTGGAAATATACTCTCCCTTTGCTCATATAGACATCACCTGCTCACCAATTGATCCTCTGCAGTTAATGGGTGCCGTCAGAATGAGAGTGATAAAAACAACAATAATCAAACATTAGTGGTGTTTTTATTAGCCATTTGGACTCTTATTCTGATGGCACCCATTCACTGCAGAGGATCCACTGGTGAGATGTACAGTATTGTTCAAAATAATAGCAGTACAATGTGACTAACCAGAATAATCAAGGTTTTTCGTATATTTTTTTATTGTTACGTGGCAAACAAGTTACCAGTAGGTTCAGTAGATTCTCAGAAAACAAATGAGACCCAGCATTCATGATATGCACGCTCTTAAGGCTGTGCAATTGGGCAATTAATTGAATTAGTTGAAAGGGGTGTGTTCAAAAAAATAGCAGTGTGGCATTCAATCACTGAGGTCATCAATTTTGTGAAGAAACAGGTGTGAATCAGGTGGCCCCTATTTAAGGATGAAGCCAACACTTGTTGAACATGCATTTGAAAGCTGAGGAAAATGGTTCGTTCAAGACATTGTTCAGAAGAACAGCGTACTTTGATTAAAAAGTTGATTAGAGAGGGGAAAACCTATAAAGAGGTGCAAAAAATGATAGGCTGTTCAGCTAAAATGATCTCCAATGCCTTAAAATGGAGAGCAAAACCAGAGAGACGTGGAAAAAAACGGAAGACAACCATCAAAATGGATAGAAGAATAACCAGAATGGCAAAGGCTCAGCCAATGATCACCTCCAGGATGATCAAAGACAGTCTGGAGTTACCTGTAAGTACTGTGACAGTTAGAAGACGTCTGTGTGAAGCTAATCTATTTTCAAGAATCCCCCGCAAAGTCCCTCTGTTAAAAAAAAGGCATGTGCAGAAGAGGTTACAATTTGCCAAAGAACACATCAACTGGCCTAAAGAGAAATGGAGGAACATTTTGTGGACTGATGAGAGTAAAATTGTTCTTTTTGGGTCCAAGGGTTACAGGCAGTTTGTGAGATGACCCCCAAACTCTGAATTCAAGCCACAGTACACAGTGAAGACAGTGAAGCATGGAGGTGCAAGCATCATGATATGGGCATGTTTCTCCTACTATGGTGTTGGGCCTATTTATCGCATACCAGGGATCATGGATCAGTTTGCATATGTTAAAATACTTGAAGAGGTCATGTTGCCCTATGCTGAAGAGGACATGCCCTTGAAATGGTTGTTTCAACAAGACAATGACCCAAAACACACTAGTAAACGGGCAAAGTCTTGGTTCCAAACCAACAAAATTAATGTTATGGAGTGGCCAGCCCAATCTCCAGACCTTAATCCAATTGAGAACTTGTGGGGTGATATCAAAAATGCTGTTTCTGAAGCAAAACCAAGAAATGTGAATGAATTGTGGAATGTTGTTAAAGAATCATGGAGTGGAATAACAGCTGAGAGGTGCCACAAGTTGGTTGACTCCATGCCACCCAGATGTCAAGCAGTTTAAAAAACTGTGGTCATACAACTAAATATTAGTTTAGTGATTCACAGGATTGCTAAATCCCAGAAAAAAAAAATGTTTGTACAAAATAGTTTTGAGTTTGTACAGTCAAAGGTAGACACTGCTATTTTTTTGAACACACCCCTTTCAACTAATTGCCCAATTGCACAGCCTTAAGAGCGTGCATATCATGAATGCTGGGTCTCATTTGTTTTCTGAGAATCTACTGAACCTACTGGTAACTTGTTTGCCACGTAGCAGTAAAAAATATACTAAAAACCTTGATTATTCTGGTTAGTCACATTGTACTGCTATTATTTTGAACAATACTGTGTAGCAGAAATGAGTCAAATCAGACAAATCAAAGAGTCTATCAGAGCTGTGTGCATTGAAACATGAGCTGAATTCCTCAAGGAAGTCATAAATCAGTTCTAGTGCCACAGGAACCAAGCAAGATAACCAACCAACCAACTTGTTCACACAACAGCTTTCAACATTAACACCAATAGAACAATTATTGACAATTTTAATTCGAAGAAGAGATTGTCAAATTTATTGTTCGTGATTGGAATGCAACGCTGGACATCACATGTAAACCCAGGAGATCAAGTTAAATACTTGCATTGACTTCCCCCCCCAGCCAGTGAAACCAGACTGAAATTCCTAAGGGGGAAGGGCTTTAAACCTTTGTCTTCACAGAAAAGTCCTTTGCCAGAGAATGGCAAAGAAACCCTTTTTATACATTATATATGGACCAGAATGAACTCAAAAAAGACTTATGAATGAATCATTCCATTGCTTAACTCCATATTCATTTACGTGTAACCCACACATTTGACTATCATGTATAATCACTTATTGTGTATGTCTTTTGATAACTATAGGATACCTAGTCATGTCTAGTATTCAAATAATCGCATTTTCTTGCTTGATATTGTCCTGACAATCATTTATTTGTAAAATATATCATAATCATGTTATAGGAATCATGTCCAAAATTAGACCCTGTGAGGCAAGAACCACATGGTTGGTAAGATAAACAAATGATTTATGATACCCACCCCAAGAACATATCTGATTGGTCAAGGCAACATTTGAGGGGTGGCCAACAGGAAAGTTTAAAAACTTTGGACACGATTAAATCTTGCTTTTAGTCTGCTTTTAGTTCTAGTCTAGCTGCTGCTATTAGCCATGTCGGCTTTTAGTTCTAGCATTGCTCGTGCTATCAGTCATGCCTGCTCTTAGCTTTTAGCTTGTAGCTTTGCTACCTAGCTTTAGCTTGTAGCATCTAGCCATGTGGTTAGTCATCATTTGTTCTTTGAGCGCGGTTCCATCGTGCCTGCCTGCTGCTACTATGAGAAGGAACACAACCTAGTCTCGTCAAACTTTATTTCTTTTCTTTTCCGTTTGAGAGTTTCGTGTTCTGAGTTAAGTTTTGTAACGTCCATTCAACTTCAACCAGCGAACACGACTCTGCACTTTCAGCCAACGCCCAACAACCACGGGCTTCCCAAGACGTCACTTCAGAGACTGAACTTCCAGCCAATCAACGACCTCGGGATAGCCCTTTCACCGAGGCTCCTTCTTCACAGGAGATGCAAGTAACTTTACCTCCAGACTGTGACCTTTACTGGTGTATCTAATATAATTTTAACCTCATTGAGGAACTCAATGCGAGCGCTAATTACGTGATTGATGGTTGTTCATGTTTATGCAATTTAACGTATTGCTGTTAACTTGGGATTCCATATTTCCATTCTCTTAAACTCATCTTTCCCTAACTTTTGACCTTCCTGCAACTTGTGTGAATGTGTGTGTGCGTGCGTTTATGTTAGATTAGTTTATATGTCTTAGATTTATCTAATAAAGCCTTATTCATATTGAAAAGAGAAGTATCTTGTGTTTTGTGCTTACAAGTTAATGTCTTAAACTGCCGATCTTGTTACTGTGCTAATTGATAGTGTTTTCACTATAGTTTGGATATTAGTATCCAGCGCAGATTTGATGTTAAACGGCTCGTTCACTGAACCGCAGGCGCGTCTCCGTGAACAGCCGTGAAACAGTGATTCTGTTCAAATTCCCTTTAAAATCTTAAATGATTCCCTTTGAGCTAAATTGACCTGTTTCCCTTACAACTGTAAGTGATGTATATCAGATTTCTTCAAATCTGATGAAGAAAAGCTCATCTATATGGCCTGAAGGAGAGTATATTTCCAGCAAATGTTCTTTTTTGGGTGTACTGTTCCTTTAAGGGTAAGTTTTCTGTTGAACTGAGTATGTCACTCATGCTCTGTTGGATAATTTAATTATTTAGCATGATGCATCTGCTATATATTTTCATTATTTGCCCATATAACGTCCTTCAGATTAGCTCCAAATAGAAAGCTGTAATTATGCCGAACAGGAACTTCAGGGTACTGTGTGAAATGCAGAGCCCGACATCTTCACAAAACCTCCAAAAAAAGTCCCTCAGTGTCTAAAAGCATATCTAAAAATACTAGGGCACAGCTGGTTGAAATTTATTTTCTAGGCCATAGCAACAATGTTTGGTTGTTTCCAATTTCTAAAAACCGCAGATAGTAAAACGCACGGAGAATAAGGCCGATGTAAATAGCACATGCATGCTTCAGCACTTTTAAGGGCCGTGTGGGGGCAGAAAGCGAAATGTTTGTCAAAGGTAAATTCACGAGCCGTCTCACAATCATAATACAGTAAAACAGCCAGGGAAGCTTCCAATCATGAGGGATGGAGAACCCTAGGAAGTGCAAGGGGAATCAATCTGATGAGTCAAAGACCAGCTACTGATATCCTGCACTTCTGTTGGTCATGAAATGTGAACTGCTGTTATAATGAAAGAAATCTGGACTAATTTAAGGGAGTGAAAGTTTAATACTTTGGGTTATGGCTTTGTTTAAATCACTAACTCTATGAGCAATAGTAATAGTAACGCTTGACTTGGCAAACACCAATAAAACATGTCTGTCTCAGGTGACTGTTTTATACCAGCATTCATTTCTCCAATACATCATAGTTAATCTCAATGACAGTATGTTTGGAGACAGAAGCTGACATTAGTGACTACTAGTTACGATTTGGAAGCAGCTTTACCGTACAGTTGAATCACAATGTCACAATGAACTGAGTCTGCTAATATTTAAACAAAGGATACCAGAAAGAGCTTAATTAAAGCCAAATTCAAATTTGGTTGCACAAAACAAATATAAGAAATATTATTTTACTAGATTTTACATCACATTCAAATAAAGCAGGAACATGGTTTAATTTAAGATTTTGGGGGTTGATAAGGTTTTTTAATGTTTCTAAAAGTCTCTTTTGCTCACCAAGGGTGCATTGATTTAATAAAAAGAAAAAAAGGGTAGAAAAAAAACCAACCTAAAAATATTTAAATATATTTCCTTCAGTGTCACATGATCTTCAGAAATCATTCTAATATGCTGATTTACTGTAAGAATTATTTCAGATTTTACAGTTCAATGCTGAAAACAGTTGTGCCACTTTTATTATTTGTTTTATAAAATTCATTTAATGGACTGTTGGCATGTCTTTATTCACAAACCGAACACACAACCCAAATTCAGCAACTAAACGTTGATTAAATCTTAGGTTGTTGGATATTAACAAGGTTTCAATTCTTTTGGATCTTACCGATAAATCCAGGAGCTTAACTTAATTATTTGGTAAATCCAGTTCATTGAACTTTATCTGGCATAAATACACCATGGATTCATAAGAATTATCATAAGTAACGATTCCTGGAGAGCCATGCTTCTGTTACGGTCAACACACACGTGTTTCAGCACACATGACGACAGACCGGTCTGCGGAGAAGCGCAGCTCAAGTCCACCGCTGATGAAAAGAACCAATCGCGTCCTCGTGCCCCTAAAGACTTTGGCTAATTGCAGTAATAAGGCAGAAGCAGAGCCGTCCTGCTGCTGAAAGCCGGCACGCTCCTCTGGCCTGTTCTGTGGGCTTGTGGTTTTCTCTGATCTTCCTGAGTAAATCTCCCCGTTACCCCCTCAACGGTCACAGAACTGTCTGACTATCTCCTGAAGCACGCTTCTGCCATCAGGGTCTTTGGTTTTTGCCTCTCTGGAGCTGCAATTGATTATAAAGGTTGATATTACATTAAATTAATCTCTCTGATGTCCATTTTTTTTTCAGAAGCATGTTTCCTGGTTGAAAACACTTAAACGACAGCACGATTTCTAATTTACAACACAACCAACTGTTTATTAGCTACTTACCTGCAGCCTGCATGTTGCTCTTTTTACAGACAACATCAAATTAAAAATGACATTATTTAATGTTTTTTTTTTTTTGGTGTAATCTTTGGGTAGACAGCAAACTGATTTGATTAACAGGTCACAGATCACAGGTTTTCAATTTGATTCAGTAATGATTTAGCAAATTCTGAACATTTGGATGTTAAATGTTTAAAGATTAAGCATGACATTTTAAGTATTTGACACACACACATATTATATATATATATATATATATATATATATATATATATATATATAGAGAGAGAGAGAGAGAGAGAGAGAGAGAGAGAGAGAGAGAGAGAGAAAGGTTATTTAAATTTTATTGAAATATACAATTATATAAAAAAAATTTTTTACTGAAAACATCAAATAATATTAAATAAGCTTGAATATTTAATATTATATTTGATAAAATATTAATATAATAATCTATTATTAAATGTTCCTTCCGTATTGTACATGATTAAGTTAAATTATTAAATTATTAAATTTTAACGCACATCAAATTCACAGACACACACAAATAAAAATACAAAAATTATCATTTATATAATTTACAAAAAAAAAATTAAAGTAATAATAATAATTACAATAAAAATAAAACATTAAAATCCATTTATGCATTTTGTACAATAAAAAAAAACTTTATAACTGAGTGCGGATCCAGCTTTTTTAATCTGAAATACAAACAACACAGAAATAATCACAGGTAGCTTTTGCACGGTCAAACACCAGCCACGCTTTCCTCAAAAACGAAAAAAATCTAGGTCATATTGACAGTTCATCAGAATGATGTGCACATGTCTTCATCAACACAACCTGCTTGAATATGAGATATTGCTGCTCACACTCCACTGAGACACGGATAACAACTCCATCGCTCACACACCCAAAGAACCCAAGTGCACGACTGGTTAATCTGATAAAACTGGACACAAACTGTCTTTCAGAGCAGGCAAAAGCTCTGTGTTCTTGTACAGCAGCCAGACAGGACTCAATATACTCATAAAAACAGAGATTAGAGATCTGACGCTCAGGAAAACATGAACACCTCGCTGGACACACAGAGGTGATTTCAAAACTAAAGAGCAAATGTTTCCATAAAACATCAGAGAGCATGTTAAGACACTGAACTCAAACAAGAGATCATTCCGGACGTAACACTAATGTAAAAAACACCAAGCCATCAGATACGCAGCAGAAAGAGTCAAAATTATCAGCCAAATTATCTCTCTTCAATCAGACACATTCTCCAACGCCCGTCCTTTCCGGAACATGAGTGATCCTGGAAAACATATGCATGATGGCGAGGGCTTTCATCTGACTTATTTTACACGGCTGGAAATCAGCAAAGAGATGAAAATCCATTAGCGTCTGCCAGCAGCTCCCAAACATTCAGCACTGGCCGTCTCTCATTATTCCAAATCAGATACAGTCCTCGTTTTGTCTTTTGACATTTAAAACATGTTTAAGTAACTGTACAGTCATATTTATTATGGTTACTGAAAGCTTTAATCGGAACATCGATGTTTGGAAACATCAAAGACCATCACCATCATTGTGCATTTAGTTAAAACCCAATCAATTCGGTTGTGGAGATCATTTATCTTGTCTCGGTTCAGTCTTAACAGCAGCGTTGTGTTTCAGCTCATTTGAATGTTGGTTTGAATACAATTCATATTGAATTCTGGCCCGAGCGATGACCAGTTGCACCACTGATTTGAATTCTGTTAACCACTCACAATATACAAATATGACCAGCAAGGAAACTCATGAATTTACACACCCTGCCTGCCCAGATTTTGACCAAAGTCACACCGGGCAGTTTGACCTTTGCATCTGCAAATACAGAAGTTTTGTCTGATACAATATGGCCAATAAACGATATTATGGCAGATTGTGTAAATCTATATTGCTTGTTTCTTGTTCTTGATTTGAATTTGTATTCAACGTTTGGAGCAGAAACCTTTTCTATTAAAAGGAAAAGGTGTAGGCTATTATTACTTGCAAAAGCTGGCGTAAAAAACACTTTAAATCAGAAAAAAATAAGATGACAATATTTATTTTTAAATTAAAATTACATTTAATTCAAATGTTATAAATAATTTTTTTTTTTTTTTTTGAAAAACACAAAACTTGATATTATCTGCTTGCCATCATCGACCAAACCAAAAGATAAGATCCATTTATTTAAAATATAAATCCTTTGTAACAATATTCACTATAGTTCAAAAGCATATTTTTTTTTGGAGAGACATTAATACTTTTATCCAGCAAGGACGTGTTAAATTAATAAAAGATTATGGTGAAGACTTTGTAAAAGTGTGAAAAAAAGTATCACAGGATACAAAAAATATTAAGCAGTGCAACTTTTTCCAATACTGATATTAAATAAAACTGATAATAAATCATATCAGAATGATTTCTGAAAGATCTTATGACACTAAAGACTGGAGTAGTGATGCTAGAAAATCAGCGTTGCATCAAAGGAATAAATTATATTTTAAAGAATATTAAAAAACAAAAACATTTATTTTAAATTGTAATAATATTTCACAATATTACTGGGTTTTTTTTTGTTTTTTGTTTTTTTTTACAAATTAACGCAGCCTTGGTGAGCAGAAGACTCATTTAAAAAACATTAAAGTGTGTGTGTGTGTGTGTGTGTGTGTGTGTGTGTGTGAGTGAACGCTCTGATCCATTAACATGGGCTCCGAACAAATTATGCACCACAGATTACTGCACGCAGTAAAAGATGCTAAAGATGTGAACAGAAAAGGTGAGAAATAGAAAGGTGTGAAAATAATTAATATCTAGCACATGAGCACAGAGAGAGGTGTGAGTGCACAGATGACACAGTTTTAAGTGCGAGCGCACTCTCCGGGCGAGAGCAGCGTGTATCTGAGCTCGCGCGTCTGGTTTTGTGACAGAACAAAGGAAATCTGAGTGCGTTATTTTAATGTGCCTTCATGTTACAATAACGCGCTCTCGCTACTGTTTCTGCACTGCATACACATACTGTATACACACTGCAGACAGAGCATGTGTGAACCTGGAGAAACATCTATTTCAAAAGCTGAGGCATCGCTACAATGAGCTCGATCACCAATGCATGGCAAAAAAAGAGAAAGAAAATCCCTGGACACTGGATTTATTTTAAATTTTTTTGCCATATGTCTAAACATTTTGTCACACCTTTACTTAGTGATTATTTTGACTTATGTCTGTTCTAGAGACATGTTACAACTTTTTGATAAACCTCTAACTGGTTGTCTTTTGGAAATATGTTTCCAATTCATACTGAATGCATTTATGACTGTAAAGCATGTATGTGTGAGTCAAAATCATGATTAAAATGGAAATCGCAAAATTGATCAAAGAAATCGCGATAGGTTTTTTTCTGTCTATATCGCACAGCCCTAATATTATATATATATATATATATATATAAACACACACACACACACACTGTATATAAACACACACGGTAGTTTTATATACACAAGGTATATAAAACTATATATAACTATATATAAAAAAATTACATTTTTTCATTATTTGCTTAAAAAAAAGAGAAGAGACGAGAAGAGACGAGAAGAGAAGAGAAGAGAAGAGAAGAGAAGAGAAGAGAAGAAATACAAAAGTAAACCTAGCCTTAATACAAAACCTCCAAAAAAGCCCAGGGTGACCTCATATGAGTGGCAGTACCTGACAGTCCAGTGTCCAAATGCCACTATCCACTTCTCATTTAGAAATGAATGTTTCTGGCATCACACTCATGAGGAAGAGCTGCCAGAAACACGGTCTCTGAAAATGATGAGAGACCAGCCAGAAACCTTGAAGTGCTCCCAGACCCCGCTGTAAGAGGAAGGGAGAGCTGAATTACACTGAAGTGTGGTCCCTCTGAACGCTACCACATGTTAACACAAGCCACACGGAGGATAGAGCAGATCTACTGTACTCCACAGCACCGCGGCACATGGGCTCGCTGAATAATCATCTTACAGGATTCACCTAAAGCAGTGCCATGAACTCTGGCATGAGTTTCAGACAAAAAAAGAGTTTTATTGCAATGCATTGTAAAGAGGAATGTTTATCTAGGTTTATATACAGTACTGTGTCTACAGTCCTGATAGCAATATCTGTTCAGATACAACATGAAACCAAAATTAACCACATTTACTTCATTAATACACAATTTTGATCTTACAGTGAATGACTCGGTGTATGTTAGTTTAATAAACTGAAAGAAAAGAAATATTTTTTTTACTTTCACAATACACAATCTTACTGCACTGTGTAAAAATTGTTCTGTGAATGATTAATCAGTGTTAATAAAATTTAAATAAAATCCTGACTTTAAAAGAACATTCCAAATAAAAAAAGTTTGACCCCTTTTTCCCATTGAATAACCTGTACTTTCTAAAATAAACTAAAATAAACTAAAAAAAAATAAAATAAAAACACATAAAAATATTAGAAAAAAATAAAATAAAATACAAATAAATTAAATTAAAAATGAAATAAAAATCCTGACTTTAAAAAAACATTCAAATAAAAATATTTGACCCCTTTTTCCCATTGAATAACCTTTACTTTCTAAAATAAACTAAAAATAAATAAATAAAAATTAAATATTAGAAATGAATAAAATTAATTTAAATTAAATAAAAAATGAAATAAAATCCTGACTTCTCCCCTGAAAAAGTTTGATATTTTGTTCTTATTGAATATCCCATTTATTTCCCAAGATAAAATAAAAAAAATACAAATTCTGCCTTTAAAACAACTTTTCAAATGATAAAAGTTGGACATTTTTGTTCACTGAATGTCCCGTTTCTTGTGGTAAAATGGGTTAGAAACAGCACTTCGTGTTGACCTCAAACTTCCAGACACTTCCAGAATGAAAGGACAATCTGAACGTCAAACTGAAGAACAGTCTCACTAGAAGATAGAAACAGAATGTCCAGCACTTCAGTCTAATCCAGTGAGCTTCTTTCTGTCAAGTCTGATTCGCAAAAACGCTTGAGATGAAACATTTCTCTCAGAGTAGCAGCTCTTCATCTATGACCGGTCTTTATTTGCAGCTGCGTTTCATGACCTTACAGGAGCGCACGGGGAAAACACTGCAATAATGTCATCACGCTTCACAAAGACACAACACTCCAGCCGGCCACCACGGTTAAAACAGCTTCAAGATAATGTCAAATAACACTAAACCTAAAAATAAACCAGAATCCCAGACCGATAGTAGACTACACAAACTGCTTCATAAAGAAATCAAAAAAGCAAACCTGAATGACTTTTTCTTTATGTGAGAAAATCAACCATTCAATTCGTTCAACTATTCAGGAAATCTTCTTTGTTTAAATTCATGCAATTAAAATCATTAACAAGATCAGGATATTGCACGACAAAACAAAATCAGCACTAAAATAGACACATGGCACCAGACAGCAACAGCAAAGCCAGGGATCGAATTCGGATATAAACAGCATGAAGACTAAGGTTTTCTTAAATATTTTTGGAGGCTGATGTGATTGGCACCATTTCTTTACATGCTTTTAAGCTCATTACCACAACTGAGCGCAGGAAACATTAGGAAGCTCATTAGACATCAAAAACACTGTTTTATACGTGTTAAACATGCATTTGTCTCCATGATCATTTCTAAACGTGCAATGAAGGAAAAAGTGGTTTTATACTTAAGAGTGACATTAATGAGAAGTATTTTAAGACTTTCAAAAGGTGCAGAATTAAACTAATGCAAATGTGAGAAATTACGATAAACTGAGCTTGTGATGCTGCAAAAAGCAAACAATAGACAAACAAATAAACAAAAACAATGCATGCTTAAGATCCAAGATGTTGATATATTTATTTTCAAATTTTCTAGAATTTTCTCATCTCTGTATTTTAAAATCCAATTTATCAAAATGCATCTGCAGCTTTTTGAGTATTTTACGGGTTTTCCTGTCTGAAAACAGACAATAGTGGCACAAAAGCACATTAATCAAGAGAACTAGAAGGTTTGAGGCTGTTTTGTCTCTGAGCCATGTGTGTCTATAGACAGACAGTTTCGTTTATGCTTAGCAAAATCTCAAAACTAAATGTTAAAATAATTTAACTGTAAAAATAAAGCCCTCATATGCTCCCATCTCAATGTTAAATATTGCATATATTTATATCTAATACATGCATAATATTTTATATTTAAAATATATCAATCTAACAGCAGCAAAAATAAATCAAAATGATTACTTGAGGTGGATTTTGGGTCTAAATTGTGCGAGTTGTCGTCAAATGTGATCTTAAATGACAGTGTGACGTGTTTGTGACGTCATGTGCGACAGTGATGAGTCACGGTTTCTGCAAACATCACTCAGAGCTCAAACTGCCAGTTCACCAGGCAAGCAGACTTGTGATAATTGTCAGAAATAACAGGTTCTTCTCCTTTAATTGCCATTCTCACGATGTGCCCACGCCGCAAGAGAAAGCCACTGGGGTTGGTTGGTCAGACCTGCCAAGCGTGATCTTGTCGTGTCCCAGAGTCCTGCGATGTGATGAATGCGTAAGCAGCAGTTCAGATCACAGATGTGGTTTAACTCACCCTGACCTTTGGTAACATGAATCCACAGCGTTTCACATCACCAGACCAATTCAGCCGTCTACACTCGCAAACACATCCTAGGAACCGTAAATTATGGAAATATATTTTGTGAGAATGTAAAAGACGTCTGTGTACTAAAAAAAACTAACTGCTTGGGTTGCAAAAAAAAAAAGATTAGCAAACAAAGACTAAAAGTACAGACATCATGAGCACTATTTAGAATTTGAATGAATAATCTTCATCTAATTCTGCACAAATAATAAAAAAAAGAATAAATGAATGAAAGAAATAATTAATAAGTAATTAAATACTATGAAAACATTGCAGTTATTTTCAAGAAAGTTGAAAAATTATAACAGCTTTATAATAAATACATTAAATTAAATCAAATAAAAACAAACAAAAAAAAATAATATTTCTCTCCCTGAAATGACTTTTCTGCTGAAATCAGGCAAGGGAAAAAAAAGCAACCTATAATATCATAAAAATTGATTATATCATAACCTCACAATCAAATTGCAATGAATCCAATGAAGTCATTTTTCCATATTTGATTATAAACTGTTAAAAAAATACCATTTGTACTCATAAAATAAATTACTACTATTTAAATGCTTAAATAAAATATATACTTTAATGACAAATAATAATTTGAAATAAAATAGAGCTTATTAAAGATCCATTTTTTTTTCGGACTTGGAATTTTTTTTTTACAAAAAATAAATAAATAAATAAATATTTCTTATATATATATATATATATATATATATATATATATATATATATATATTGGATATTGCTCTGTATTCATATGTGATGAGAAAACCTGTAGGACAGTGTCTGATTGAAAATTTCTAACCCAAATGACGCCACCGATTGATTTTAAACTAACAAACGTAACCTCTAACATCCTTTAATTCCATCTATAGAGCGTGGCTTTCAACAGTAAATTCATAACCGCTCTAATTTATGAATGTGTGAAACGGTGCAGGGGTGTAACGTCTCCTGGTTTGCACTTCCTCCGGCAGCCAGGAATAATGTTCAGCATCTAATGCCCTGTTTATGCCTGTGTGGTCCGAACTGAAACGGGCCAAGCTAAAGCCGGGCCTAAGAAGGGCACACACACACAAGGACCACAGTGAAGCCATGCTTGCAGAAGACCACCAGCGCTCGGCCGACAAAGAGCAGATATTCGCAGCGACGCTGACGTGTTCAGAGACAGCAGAAACTCAGCGGCATGAATGAAAATACAGTCTGTCTTGTGAGTGACTATAATTAGCAGAATGTGCACTCAGGAGTTTCTCGTTCGACCTTCCAGTGTGAAAAAAATAACTCAACTAAATTCTGAGGTGGAAAATGAGAAATGGCAATGCACTGATGATTGCATTACACAAATCACATTGACTTTTTTAATTCACAATATTGCTCTCACTGTGAACAATCAGTGCATGGTGGTTAAGTAAAGTAATACAAATCCTGCTTTTAGAAACAAGTTGTGCAAATTAAAATGGATTTACATTTTTCACTTCACTGAATACACTCTTTACTTTCTGAACGAATAAAATGAAAAAATAAAATTTTGTCATTTTTCTCTTATTAAATATCCCGTTTCTTTTGGTAATAGCATATTACAGCGTTAGAACGCCTTACAGATCATGCACTAATTAATGTGAACAATTCATTGGCGAATGGTACTACTATAAAAAGTATAAATATAATCAGCTTATAAAACAAAAAATAAATCAATTAAATTAGATTTAATTAATTGAAAAATCATACTTAATGCACAATATTGCTTATACTGCAAAAAGTTTATCCATGTATGGTTTTCATATAAAATAAAATATTAAAATAAAACAAATGTAATTAAATTAATAAATAAAACACAAAATTAAAATAATAAAATAAACATTTTCAAATGATGTTAAGTAAAATTCTTCAGTATCTAATTACAAACTGCCAAAAAAAGAACATTTGCATGAATAAACTGTATTACTATTAAATCAATCATTAAAATCACTAAATTATGTGGTGGAAATACAGAAATCAATTTTCTAAGAATGCACTGTGCTCCTGCTAGCCTTTATTTGCACGCGCTGTCTGTGCTGTTTCAGCAACTAAAGGAACTACACAAATCATATAACTGATCACACTTCACGCAAAATATGTCTAAACAACAACCTTTTTAGACCAGGCAGTTCTTCCATGCAAGAGTTAACGTTATCATCATTAAGAAATATACACAAACATTGCATTAAAATAAACCTTTGCTTATCACCAGATTTATGTGTGTGGTAATAGCACAATGTTAATGGTGCTTATGGACTCATTAACGCACAAAAGAATGACAATTAATCAATAAAAATGTTAATTTAAATTTGAATGATGCAATGCTATACCAGCACAGGCTCACCCTCATGTTAATCCAAACCCGTACGAGTTGCTTTCTTCTGTTGCTGGTAGCCATTGACTTCTATAGTATTTTTTTCCTTACTATGGAAGTCAATGGCTACCGTCAACTGGGTTACCAACATTCCTTAAAGTATCTCCTTTCACAATTAACAGATAAAAAAAGAGGGTTTGAGGGTGAGTAAATGATGACAGAATTTCATCTCTTTAATAATGCTGTACATCTGTTTACATGAAAATTATACGTCTGCATGTTTCTTGGGTTAACTTACTGAATGCAATAAAGCGCTCGTCTGATCAGACGTTCTCAGACGTTTAGGGAAGGAATGGTCTGCGAAACATTTCCTGTCAAGACCACAGCACGTCCTCTGAGCTGAGATTTTCATTATTTTCATAGGCACCACCATCCCATAATACAAGCAGTCTAGGAGAAACATCAGGAGATCTTTACAGACAAGTGCAAACTTCCCACCATGATACTAAGCTTTTATAAATGGATGCTAGGGTATTGTTGGTGGTTGCTAGGCTGTTCTGAGCGGTTGCTAGGCTGTTCTGAGTGGTTGGTAGGGTTTTCTAAATGGTTCTTAGGCTGATCTGAATGTTTTCTAGAATGTGGTTCCCAAACCGATGATGGATATGTTGTACTGAGTGGATTCAATAGTGTTGTGAGTGGTCGCTAGGTTGTTCTGAGTCGTTGCTATACTGATTTAAATGGCAGCTAGGTTGTTTTGAGTCACTGTTAGGGTGTAATAAATGGTTGCTAGGCTGTTCTGAGTGGTTGCCAGGGTGTTATAAATGGTTGTTTGGCTTTTTGGAGTGGCTATTATGATGTTCTGAGTGGTTGATAGGGTGTTATAAGTGGTTGCTATGCTGATCTAAATGGTTGTTAGGCTGTTTTCAGTGGCTGCTAGGTTGTTTTGAGTGGTTGCTAGGTTGTTCTGAGAGGTCGCTAGGGTGTTATAAGTGGTTGCTATGCTGATCTAAAGGGTTGCTAGGCTGTTCTTAGTCGCTGTCAGGTTGATTTAAGTGGTTGCTAGGCTGTTTTGAGTGGTTGCTAGGTTGTTCTGAGAGGTTGCTAGGCTGTTTTAAGTGGTTGCTATGCTGATCTAAATGGTTGCTAGGCTTTTCTGAGTGGCTGCCAGGCTGTTTTGAGTGGTTGCTAGGCTGTTTTGAGTGGTTGCTAGGCTGTTCTGAGAGGTTGCTAGGGTGTTTTAAGTGGTTGCTATGCTGATCTAAATGGTTGCTAGGCTTTTCTGAGTGGCTGTCAGGTTGTTTTGAGTGGTTGCTAGGCTGTTTTGAGTGGTTGCTAGGTTGTTCTGAGAGGTTGCTAGGGTGTTTTAAGTGGTTGCTATGCTGATCTAAATGGTTGCTAGGCTTTTCTGAGTGGCTGCCAGGCTGTTTTGAGTGGTTGCTAGGCTGTTTTGAGTGGTTGCTAGGTTGTTCTGAGAGGTCGCTAGGGTGTTATAAGTGGTTGCTATGCTGATCTAAAGGGTTGCTAGGCTGTTCTGAGTCGCTGTCAGGTTGATTTAAGTGGTTGCTAGGCTGTTTTGAGTGGTTGCTAGGCTGTTTTGAGTGGTTGCTAGGCTGTTCTGAGAGGTTGCTAGGGTGTTCTAAGTGGTTTCTATGCTGATCTAAATGGTTGCTAGGTTTTTCTGAGTGGCTGCCAGGCTGTTTTGAGTGGTTGCTAGGCTGTTCTGAGTGGTTGCTAGGCTGTTCTGAGTGGTTGCTAGGCTGATCTAAATGGCTGCTAGGTTGTTTTGAGTCACTGTTAGGGTGAAGTAAATGGTTGCTAGGCTGTTCTGAGTGGTTGCTAGAGTGTTATAAATGGTTGTTTGGCAGTTCTGAGTGGTTGCTAGGCTGTTTTAAGTGTTTGTAGTGCTTTATTGAGTGGCTACTATGATGTTCTGAAATGTTCTGAGTAGTTGCTAGGCTGTTCTGATATACAATTCTAAAGTTGCTAGGCAGTTCTAAGCTGTTCTAATGTGCCTACTTACTGGTCCAAATCAAAAGCGATCACCCTAAAGTGATATTCTGGTCTGTGGTTCAATCCCCTCCTTTAACTTAAGTGTTGGTCTAACAACTAAGAAATGTAATTTAGATTTTAAAGTCACATGAACACACACAAAATTCAGTGTAGCACCTAACATGACATGAGAGAGAGAGAGAGAGAGAGAGAGAGAGAGAGAGAGAGAGCGCTGCAGAAGCACATGTTTTTCTGCGCTTACACAAACACCTTAATTGACCATGAGCCAAAATCCAAACCTGTGAGCCGTGCTAAACAGACGGATGAATCACGGCCGCTAATGCGCTTGTTAACGTGCCGCGGGGCGTCTCCACAGCCAGATGTGATCCAAGAGCCAACAGTGACTGTCATTTCTTAAAGAGCCTATTATGCAACTTACGCTGAGACACACCTGGAGTCTAAACAGCACCCGCGTGGGACGAAACGCACCGCGGAGAGTTAACAAGCACAGGAATGAGACCAGGGATGTGGAGAAGCTGAGAAAGACTGAAAATCCCAGCCCCTTTCTTTCGGACTGACAGGAGCTGAGGTTGCATCCCGCTGGATGTGAGTAGGAAACGCAGGACCACTGACAAGAGGGCTGAACCCTCTCGGCTGCTCTGATGTCACCGAACACATGACCCAGCCTCTCCAGTAACAGCCCATCAGGAGGGGAAAAAAGTGTGTTTTAAAGCTTACACGTTTTTGGATTGCGAGAATGTCTCATTCCCCTCACAAACAACCACAGAACCACAAGTGCGGTGCACGAGATTTCCCCAGGACGACAGGAGGGAGCCACTGGGGCGTAAATGGTTAATCTGAGTGGGTCAACCCCAGTCACAGAGACCCAACAAGTCAGTAAGTACGCTCTAACCACACTCATATATGCCGTTGATATCGGTGCCTGAAAGTTTTTGGGAAACACGCAGCCGTGCACAGGGTGCTTTTGTTTGTTTGCCGTCGCTGCCGCTTGCATTCAGATGCCTTGATATGATTTGTGCTCCCAGTTTAGGACTTCAAGGGTCACCACGACCTCCAGAGGAGGAGAGAGCCGAGGAGATCCACGTGTGGCTATGGCGTCTAACAGTCTTTTCAGCTCGGTGACTCCGTGTCAGCAGAACTTTTTCTGGGGTGAGTGCTGTGAAAAATTATTTTCATTTCACTGCGGTTCAGCGGCGGGTCACACAGAACTCGAGCGTGTTGATAACCAACGGCGCACGCGCACAGGAACGTTAAAAGTCGGCGTGCTTGGGTTCGAGTGCATGTGAGATGCTGACTTGTTTGTGTTAAAAACACATATGTGGGACGAATAGGCAAAGATCCCTTCTGGATGTATAAACATTCACTCTGTTTCAATTCACTGGAACAAGATGTGAAAAACATGCAAAAGTGCATGGTTTGCAGTGGTTAATTCTTATTGATAAATGGTTAACAAGGGAGCTTATTTATTCTTATGAATGAAACGCACTTTAACAAACATGCAATGCTTTTTATTTGTGTTCAGCTTAGTTTAGTCTTTTTCAAACATGCAAAAGGAAATAAAATGGGGTCTGACATTGTGCAAATCTGGGAGTGTAAATTGAGTCCAGCATTATACAGCACACAAAAAAAACCACATGTAAAACACAATCTATGCAAAACCTATTTGAATACCTCAGCTATTCAAAATATACTAACATGTAAAAGGCAAACAAATCTTGATCTTATCACACGGCAAGTATGGAAATAAAATACAAAACGCTGTTGACAGAGCGATCAGAGATTGTACTTACAGTATTTTCCTCATCAAGTTTCTCATGTCGACGTAATCGGAGGCCTTTCTAGACAAACATATGGAGGCAGGATATTGAGTCGGAGCCAGACAGCGTGAGCTACATGGTTTTGTCATCACTGTCGATGCACATCAAGGCGTTCGAGGTGGCGTCTCAAAAACACGAGTCTGCAGAGGCGCGATATACCACACACACCCCGAAAGCATTAGAATATACCGCTTGATATTATTGCATACTAACTTATTCAGGAAAACACACACAGTGAGCTTACAGTCCAAAAGGCACTTAAACCAATGTGCAAACCCTTTAATTTTCCTTGTTATTTGTGTTCAGCTTAGTTTAAGCTTTTTGAAAGATGCAAAAGAAAAGAAAATGCAAATCAAACAGATTTTCTTTTTTTTACAAAATGACGTTTTTGACATCCAATGTAAAAAAAACATTCAATTTCTTGATTCATAAGTTAAAAAGCAATTTAAAATAGCATGCATAATTAAGACTAAATTTTCCTACTTATTTGTTTTCAGCACAGTCGAGGCTTTTTCAAGCATGCAATAGGAAATAAAATTACCAATTCAAAAGAGATTTTTACCTAAATCTTTCCCCTAAACAGGGGTTTATAAAAGTTTTTGAGGTCCCATATACCATAATTTTGTTTTAGTATCAAAATAGAAAAATCACGTTATTAATTCTCTATAAGCTAAAGAGCACGTAAATATGCAAACCTTTTGATGTTCCTCTCTATTTGCATTCATCCTAGTTTAGGCTTTTCCAAACACACAAAAATAAATAAAATGGCAGCTGACTGGAGCTTTTTTTTTTTCTGCAGAAATTGGTTTCTAAAAGTTTCTGTGTTCCAACATAACCTATTGTTGTTCTAGCTTCAAAATAAAAATAAAATAAAAAATCTTGATATCCTATAAGTTAAAGAAATATCTCAAAATGCCTCTTATTTCTACAGATTTTAAAAGTCATTTACAAAGACGCTGAAAGGGATACATATCCAGCAATACTCAAATTAAAGACTAGATTTTAATTATATTTTACATTCATAATTGCATATTATATTTGTTTTATGACAGGGTTAGTAGTTAAACAGGATTAACTGTTTAGAAAGAGAGCAAACCCTTTAAACTTGATGCAGGATACACTAATAATAAACTAATGCTTGCACTAAGTGGTGGTCTAGATCCTAAAATGCTGAAATACGTCCTACGGTTGATATTTCGATTCACATTACAAGTCAAAATTGAACACGGCACCAAACGTGAGCATGAAATGAGAGAGCGTACTGCAGCAGCACAATTGTCTTGTTGCATTCCCCCATTTACACAAACATTATTAATTAATTAAGCTCAGACTTCTTCAGGTGACGGACAGCCATCACATGCAACCTTTACAGATGTAAAACAAGCACTTGGCAAATTTCATAGAGCGTCACTAATCAATTAGCAGCGTGTTGTTGGGCTCAGAGGTGACATGTGCTTCTCATTTAGAGCCAGTGCTGATATCCTGGGCTGGATTGAGCGGCTTCATTCAGCTAATTGATAATCACATCTCTCGTTTACGCTAGAAAAACAACATTAATGGACGAAACGTGACCTGGGCAACCAAACCTCAGAGAGTGAGTTTTCAGTGCCGTCCAGAAAGTTAAACATTAATGAAATGCAATATTTATTGCCAGGTGGCGTGCAAGTTTTTTATTTATTTTATTACGGGAAATCAAATCCTTTATTTTATAGTCAAAAAAGTCTCAAATTGAAAGGAATCAGTCGATCTAATAATATGCATTGAAAGACAAATCAAATAAGAGATTTATGCTTTGTGCTTTCTTGTCTGCATTGTTTTATATAATCAACATTTATTTTGTCAGGGGAAAAAAAGTTTGCATTTATCTTGGCTTCAATATCAAGGACATCTATGTATTTTTATAACGCTGTATTGGCTGCAGAGGGCTTGGAATCATTTACCCCATGTGCGACACGTTAGAACCAAATCACTGCATCTCTCAGACCATGTGCATTTCCTTAACGCGAGTTTGACACGAACGTAATGTGTGTGATAATCTGTCTCAAAATCTGTAATTACCGTTCACAACCGGACAGTTGAGACCAAAATCAATGATAACAGAGAGTGTGTCAGGGGGGAAAAAAAGACATGAACAAGAAAAGGAAACATAATTAGACAGAATACGGACTGAACTGTAAAGAAAAATGAGCTTTGGTTCCTCAGAGGACGAGGTTGTAATGTGATATGAGACACACGGATGCAGGAGCTGCTCAAAGCAAACAGAGCAACCGGAGGAGAACAAATCATAGCTGTGTAGGCTTTTCCTCAAATCTTGATTTTTGAGATTTCAAAACAGTATAATGTACAATAGGAAAAAACAAGTATTTTCAAATCTGCACTATTTCTAGGTGACAAATTTGACTAAATCTAATCATGTGATTCTAACTGAAGCATAAAGTGCACTTTAAAACATCAAAATCTAAATTGTGCATTTTTCCAAGTTAATTTACAAAACAGAAATTGTTATGCACAGTCATTTGTAATGAAAAATGAATTCTCAATATGTATTCAGATTACACATGGATTTTGATCTCAATGTTATATTTCTATTGCATTTCTATGCAGTCTCAACATCCCTTAAAAAGCATTGTCTAACTTCTTTAAAAGACATGCATAATCCTAATACTGATCGACTTCAAATGCAATCAAAACGTCATAATCTGCTAGACAGGACACCAAGGATGACATTTACATTCTAACAAAAAGAGCCAGTTCTCTCATGGAGATCCTGCACCACACACCATATCCAATGTGCTTTAAAGAGGGCCATTGATGTCTCATACAAACTTGGAGGGAGCTTCTGAGAAAATAATCAAACACTTAACCATGGAGTCTCACACAGCCAAACAAAACATTCAAAGTGGGAAACAATAAATAGTCGCATAACACGAAGAGACCCGACTTCTGTAACGTGGAAACCCAGTCAACAAACCATCAGAGTGGCCACAAACCATCTTGAAATCATAGCCAGCCAAGCCAGCGCCTCTGATATATCACCGTTTGAAGCAGTCGCTGATGGAAATACACATGAAAATACTGAATTCATAGGCAGTGGATTGTGTACGAGGGACGGAGCCAATGGTTGATGTAAGTGTATTTCAAAGAGGAGGATTACAGAGCTGGATTCCAGACAAACAGCTCCGATAATGAATGGCCACCTCAAACCATGAGCTTGAGACTGATCTGAGCAATGAAGAGGAGGAATAATATAGAGTTTCTTTAGGTTTTATGAGGGTAAATTTAAATTAAGTACACTGAAATTAATACAGTACATCAATGTGGTATCTAATGTAAATGTTTCGTATTAGCAATGCTTCAAAGTTCAACAGAGTGATTAAAACAAGAGCATATAGCAGAAAAATCAACAAGGGAAAATGAGTCTTCATTCATTGACAGATTTTTGTTCGTTTTAAGCATAGACTCACTTAATTTTATTCAATTTCTCACAAAACATGACATAATTGCTTCCATTTTTATCTCCAGTAAATGTATCCTGATTTAAGGATGTTTAGATAAATGTTTTGTATTGGAAAACAAAACAAAAATACTGAGGAAGAGATTATTAATATATTTTTTTTCAGTTGCACTTGGGTGACTTTATGAATACAAGATTTCTGCTCTGATTTAAGACATTTTTAGGGCCTTCATTTGTGGAAGGGTGAAATACGACTTAAGAGCTACAGAAAGAAGCACTGTAATTATTTTTTTGGCATGAAAATGTACACTGAAAGATGAGCTGGAATGTACAGAACCAGATGATCCATGTAATCCAGCATGATTTGACAACTTTTGCATAAAAAAAAAAAAATAATAATAATTTACTTTTGATGCATTTGACGAATCACCCAGAAATGGCACTGCATTTTAAATACATTTCTATATAAAAAGTCCACTATATATACACATTTATATTTAGGTTACATTTGCGGAATCCGCTTCTTGGCCTACTTTGGCACAAATTTGGCGCTGTGGTCATTCATTCATTCATGCAAAATTAGAGTTAAGCAGGACTAAACACTACAAGGTAAATTCTGATGCATCACAAAATATCAGTCAATAACACCAAAGTGACATTTAACTACAACGTTTGCATCAGAAACACTTAATTGCTTGCAGACACTGGTACATTTTGATAAGTTTCTTACTTTATTCTTTGAGCAATTGGCAAATTGAGGAATAGCATAGCTATTTAGAAAGTACACTATACAACAGCCCATTGACAATCAAGAGCAGCAGGGGGTTTCAAGGGTAACATATGAAATGTTCCGATAAGTTTTTGATTGTGCCGTAATGAAGTGATTCCAGCAACTGCGTTTAACAAGGCTTTACCTGTTTGCCACAGCTGTATTGATTTAACCTAGACAGGAATGCAGAAGTTTCTCAAGCCAGAACATTACTTAAAAATATTTATAATACGATACGCACAAGAGCTATAAGGGAAAACAGAATGTAAAAATGCCCGGAATGAGACTCAGGAAAACTGGACGCGCTGCATTGGCGTTCCTCCTCAGCCTTGGCTTCCTTTTCCAACTGTGGCTCCGCTGCTCACCGCAGGGGAAATGGACTGTTTTCAAATAGGCCCTTGTAATGCTTTATTTCCCCTTAAAAATGTACATTTTTGATATGTAAACAATAAGTGAAGAGCTGGGAGACGAACTGTCTGGCTCCGAGGATGCTGGAAAAACACTTACATGTTCAAAACGCCATTTGTGATTGCAGATTTAAACATTCAAATTCGAGTTAACGGATGTAAACAAGTTCACGAAAGCGAAGAGAGACGTTCAAATAACACTAATACCACAGGAGAGCGTGATGGCGAAAAACAGGGATGAATGACATCATGCACCTGCCAATCAACACACCCGTGCTCGTGTGCCAGGGAACGTGTCAGGGCTAATTACAGAAGCTTGCGCGTGAGTGTGAGCAGCGTGCAGAACGCGCTAGCCCGCAACGCACGCTGAAATCTAAACATTAGTCTTAAAGGACAAAATCGCCCTCTCTAACTGGCATGGTAATCTGACCACAGCAATCACTCGCTACAGAAACCCACGACACACCTGCACATATCAGATATCCGCTCGGGGAGCCACGCGCCGGCTCTTTGCATGTCAGGTTTGATTCTGTAGTATCCGGTTCTTGTCTTCGGTTACAAGTGTTTTGAAACCACAAAAGAAACACTTTGTCATCTCACAGATTTTAAAGGTCTTTAGGCCATGTCCACTGCACTTACAGATATCACTCAGGGTTTCTGCAGGCTTTATGACCTTTTTTAAAGACCTTTTTGAAACCAAATAAACTGAAAGAAACAGTAAATGTTCTCTTAATGTTAATGTCTTTATTATTCCAACCAAATACCTTCTGGACACAATGCAAAAAAAAATAAAAGTGATGCTTCTCCTCAGTGTTTGTGTCTTGTTTTACAGTGCAAATGTCTAAAGATTCTTAAATCAAGATACATTTACTTGAGAAGCAAAATGACTTAAGATCAGAAGTCTTGTTTTCTGTGATTCTGATTAAAATGAAGTGAGTTTATCATTAAAACAAGAACAAATATTTGAATTCCAAAGTGAAACTATTTTTCATACTCCACTGAGATTTTGTTTGAAGCATAAGCTCAGTCGTGTTAATTTTTTCAAAAATTGAGATTTGCATCTCAAGTAAATGTGTCTTAATTTAACAATGCTTACATTGTTGCATTGGAAAGTAAAAACACTGAAAATCCATTAAATTTTTGCAACATTTAATGCAACGACTTTGTGATTTTAAGACTTCCTGCTCTGATTTAAGAGCTTTTTAAATTGGGAGAGGGTGAATTTTTAAAACCTGCAGAAACTTGAAATACTTCTAAAGCACAGAATTCCCATGAATCCATATGAATCTTGCATTTTCAAATGCAACATTGGAATCTGGACCCTCCAAATATAAAGAGTTTGCTAATTTTGTTATGTAACTGTATTACTTATAATCTGAAGAACATAAGAACACACTGATCAGAACAGAATTGACATGTGCCATTAGGACTAAATCATTCATGTGGGTCAACTGGTTTTGCTTCCGGACCCAGATTTTACATTTGGACATCAAGTCGTGATCACAAATGTTTATCATGCAAAAGTAACAGAAATCTCAAAGGTTATTAATATTAAAATTGACTGCATGTGCCTTTAATATGCAAACATGGCTCAATACTGAAATTCACAATTTTGTAAACGCATAAACAAAAGCAGAAATGATTTAAATGCTGGAAATATGGAAACACTGGAAAAATGTCAAATTTGCACCAAAAATGTAGAGCAGCATCAAAATAAGCCTATTTATTTTTCAATCCTAATTATGCACAAATATATGTTTAGCTGCATTGGATTATTTGCATTCTGCAAACCCTACGAACAGACCTGAGATATACTAAGTTAAATGGATACATTGCATCATTAATGAAATCAATTAACGATTATCAACGTGCACGAAATGGGCCGAAAATGATTTTTAGAGAAGCTGAGACTCCAAAGTAGAGGTACGTTAAAGCTCAGAGGAGAAAAACAGTCATTAAGAATTAACCCCACAACCGAGCGTGTTGTCAACAACACTGTTTTTCTGATTGGAACGGCTGTTGACTCATCCTCTGACGGCATTGGGCAGGGTGCTATAGTTACTCAACTAGACATCATGGCTCCTGTTTCATTGTCTCGTGTGTGCACTGCGAGCACAAAACTACTTGTAAAGGTGTTTCGGTATATCACTGAATCCTTTGGGGAAATGACAGCCACTCAGTGGAGTATAAAGGCAAGACCTTATGTAAAATTAATCAGAAAGACTCCCTCACCGAGGTTGACACTGTCTATTAAAACGTTCCTCCTCACTGTTAAATATGCATTAGACGTCCAAAGGCGAATCTCCAAAGATGTTGTTTTCCACTGAAAAATAAGGTTTAAAAGCAACTGAGCTTTCCATGGACTGCATTTCGCTGACAAAGAAAACAATACATGTTCTCACGACGTCTAAATATTAACAAGGCTTCTTATTAATAAACATGATTGCAACGAGGGTAAATGCCGCAACAATTAATGCAAGAGGAAATGCGTAAATGCATGAACCGTTCTCGGTTAAGGTAATTTGAAGATGCTTAAATATTGATGGGCGTCGAGTGAAAAGTTTCTACATTTATACCAAACAAGCTTGGAGTCTCGTCCTAGTTTGAATGCATCGTAAATCAATTCAAAAGTTCTTTCTATAGAAAGCATGCAGATCCTCAATGTATGCTTTTAATAAGAAGGTTGCAAAACATTCTACTTGGATTTTTGTTTTGCTCACATCAAGCCATCGATCATTACCGCTCGAGCAGTCTGGCATTCATAAAACCTCAAGCAAGAAGAACATAGAGAATCTATAGCACCTACTTATTCTGTTTTGAGTTCAAAAACGCGAGCTTCATGTATGCAGGAATCTCTCTATTGTTCTGAGCCTTTTCCCAGAAGTATTGCGAAATGCAATGGGCGAGACTGCACTTGGCTTACTGGCATTGTTTTGTAGAGAGTTCATTATGAAGTAAATAAAAGGTTTCCAGAGCATATTGTTCTTTAATTTACTGCTGTCAGCTGCAATAAAAGATGTTAAAAATATGCACCATCAGACCTAGAAGTCAAATCTCAAATACAAAGTCTTGTTTGTTGATATTGCTTTCATGTTACCGACACTATTTGAACTGGAGAATCAGAACAAATTCACCGGCTCTGTTCCAAAACATAGTGAGTTGCCTACACAGGCAGCATCCTAGAAAGAAAGCATAGTTTTTAGGTTGTCTGTAGTGTTATTGTTTTTGGTCTATGGAAGAAAAAAAACAATGTTAATTACTCAAGATTTTAAAAATAAAACAAATATGTTTAAAAATAAAAATGTAATGCGTGTGTATATTATATATATATATATATATATATATATATATATATATATATATATATATATATATATATATATATATATATATATATATATATATATATATATATATATATATATATACACACGCATTACATTTTTATTTTTAAACAAAAAATTATGGTATAATATATATATATATATATATATATATATATATATTTTTTTTTTTATTAATAAGAAGTCTCTTATGCTCACCAGGGCTCCGTTTGATTAAAAAAAAAAAATAGATAAATGATATTGTGATCTATTGCAGCAATTTAAAATAATAAAATTGATTTAAAAATTCTTTTTTTTTTTTATTAAAAGTTGAAAAGAAAATTGAAATAAAACCCTTTGTAAAATTATAAATGTTTATGATCGATTAAATGCATCCTTGCTAATTAAAAAATTATAATTAATAAATAAAAAAAACTTACAGGCTTTGGAAAGGTAGTAAATATTGGGAATTCATTCAGAACCAAAAAAAAAAAAAAATATATATATATATATATATATATATATATATATATATATATATATATATATATATATATATATATATATATATATATATATAAATTGTCCAACTTAATGAAAAGAAAAATAGTATTTTCTTGCGCACTATTTGAGTGAAGCACATTTTTAACCTGTATTGTATCATTCGTTTAGGAACATCTAACACCAAACTTGAATCTCTTGTGCGCTATGTACCCAAAGTTGCTCCGTATATTATGTAGAATGCCCTAAATCACTTAACACGATCATTTAAAATATTCAGTTTCAATTAGAATGCTGCCTTTATATTTAGGATATGCAGAGAAGAGGGCTCACAATATTTTAGAACAGAGCCTATGATAGAAACTGCATATTTAATGTAAAGCCATCTCTACATAACTACATGGTCATTCCACGTCCAGTACAATCAGATCAGAACAGCAACAGTTAAAGCGTCTTTCAGAAAGAGGCTCTGTGCAGAAACACTAGAGTTAAACAGTGGTAAACAAATACTCAATAGTGATGAGAGGTTCTTTTCAGTCCCCAAATTACAGTCTGGTTAACCAGAGAGTCTGTGTGCCAGCTCATTACTGATGTTTGCTTCCAATGCGACTCGTCTCCATCCAAGTTTACGAAAACATTCGAGGGGCCTTGAAAGCAAAGAGGGTTTTATACAGGCTGCAGCCCAGGAGACAGAAGCCCGAATTAGACAAATGCCTACAGGTTGCTAGTCAACGGCCCTTGGTTTCACCCAGGTCCTGTAGTGGATCGCTGTAAATGCAGTTAAATGCTGAGAGAGGACAGTGGGCCGTCGCACCTGGAAATGCCACTCGACGCTTCCTGACAGCTCTGAATCTTAATGCCGTATTTAATTACACTAAGTGGCTGACGTTCACCTAACTGTTGGGAGTAAATTAAAGTGCTACATTCACTCAGTCTCATTACGTTCCCACAAAGACATATAAATGGCTTTTCCATCAGCAACTTTTTCCTGACTATAAAATATGATTGTGTTTTGCTCCCAGATATTATATGACCCTTTCAATGAAGATTTATTTCACAATGGTCATTATATAAATGAAAGAAATCCTGCTGCAAACTCCCAAAAAAAATGTCAGCCAAGTTAGTATCATCTCATGTCATGGTACAAATGGTCATACTGTGGTGCTTTGTAAGCATTTCAGAGTATAAAGTATCCAATATACTCCAAAAAACTTCAAAGAATACCATAGTTCTAGCATTTTCCATGTCTAAAAAAAAAAAAAAAGATAAAAACAGTCTTTGATACACACTGCTACCATTCAAATGTTTGGGGTCGGGTTCAATTTTTCGAATCTTCACCAAGGCTGCATTTATTTGATCGAAAATACAGAATAATCAATAATATTGTGAAATAATATTATAATTTATTATAATATAAATTACATTTATTCATGTGATGTGCAGCTGAAGTTTGAGCATCATTATTCCAGTCTCCAGTGTCATGTGATCATAAAGAAATCATTCTTAAATGCTGACTTTATACTCAATAATTTATCATTATTATCAATTTTGAAAACAGTTGAATACATTTTTTCTATATTTTTGTGGAAACCATTCATTGTTTTGTTTTTTCGGATTCCTTTAGAAATATGAATTTCAAAAAACAGCATTTGTTTGAATTTGAATCTTTTATTACATTTTAAATGTTGTTACAGTCATTTTCGCTTTTTCATGCATCCTAAATAAATGTATTAATTTCAAACTTTTGAAGAGTGATGTAAACGGTTTTGCTGTTTTCAACAGTACTTACTCACAATATTAACTTGCTAACCATTAAGTAAACAAGAAAAACATGTCAGAAATAACAACAGTTAGAGCAAAAGTCTGTGCATGTATGTGAGTTTGAACAAAAGCAATTACACAGTGTGTCATAATAAATGGACTAACATTACAAACAGCTCACGGCTGTACGGTTCTCTACTCAAGGCCACTAATTACAGATAGTAAGGCAAAAACACAAAATACGTCACACTTAATTAACAATACGTCTTTCAAAAACAGCGTATAGACATGCAATGGGTTTCAGAGGCATTAGAAGTCTCACTTATGCATTAACATCATTAGTTCAACACTGTAAAAATTTCCCTCAATGCAGCCCATTTCAATATTTAAGCAATGCATTTCAAAATCTAGCTCATACTGTAGCCTTCTTGAAACTGCAGTATAAAAAGAAAAAACAGACAGGACTTGCAAGCCACAAAAATGCTGGTGTGGGTTTTTTCGGAGTAAAGTAGTACTAACACCGTGCCACAAATAATTGCGGCAAAATAAAATAGGTGCTAAAATTCATAAAGCAAAATGGACTGAAACTGAATGAGGACTTCAGGTGTTTTTAAACACTCTTGCCAACATGGTAATATGGACTGAAACTGAATGACGCCACAAAAATGGGATTTCAAATCACTTTAATAGAAAAAAATGATGCAGTCTTCAGTGATGAACCCTGGAGTTCACGGAGGACTGGCTTTGATCAGGTTACAACCACAGGCCATGATACACTTGAAGTCAGTTAAAGGGAAGCAGTCGGAGAGCATCGCCTCGTGCCGTGATAAAACCCACAGTGAATATGAGCTCAGACTGAAGACAGACAAATCTGTCCCGAATGAATCCCACCAGTAGCATATGATTTGTTTTTGGCTTGTTTGTTTAATTTGCCATTCATGTTTATTTGTTCGACTGAAGCTGACAGTGAATCAGTATCTGATGGCGATGGATCGCATTGCACAAAGTAAACGCGCTATAAATAAAGCTAAATATTCAGTGGGAAATAATGAAGGGTGGGACATTATCCACTGGAATTCGATTGTTTAATATTATTTTTCCCCACCCACACTTAATAATAAACGCAGTAATGACGTTTTAGTCTACTTTTCAGATTCTAGACGGGTGAAGCTCAGCTCTGGTGTTCGGTGTCAGATCCTTTCTCGTTTTCTGGCTACAAAATCATCCATCATTACAGACACTGCTTACCTTAGTGCAGTGCAATGAATGTGTTTTAACTGGCCGGGGCTTTGAGAGAGGAAGATGAAGGCTGGTCGAACCCACAGAGAGGCGAATAGCAGGACACTGGCCATATTAAACTGTCTGTATTATCTTTAGCACCTAATCCTTGTCTCATGGAAATTAAAGCAAGCACTCTTTCTAACACACGATTGGAAGCATATTAACAAATGCATTTCTTCGTATAATGCTTCAGACTGCATGCAGAAGTCATTTATGCCATCTTTTGCTGTCAAGCAGCAGATTAGCAACATGTCAGAGCACTAAAAACACCTCTGCGGTCAGCACTGTTTTTGTAACAAGATGCTTTCACAAAAACAATCCCAGCGGAGGTGTAATTTAGCATGCACCGCTGCAGACATCACCTTTACCTGACCACACTATAATCATGGTCATGTTGTCATTTCAAAAAGATCTGCTCATAAAATGACAGAGGATGACAAAACAACAGTTAAATGTGTTCATAACAGACTGTCAAGGAAAGTATAGGCAAAGTTATTTAAATTACAATATTAGCTTGGCCGATAATTTCAGCCGATTAAGTGATTGTGAAATTTCCAAGTGAAAATTGTTTTTACACCAAAATGTTTTTAGTATTGTGATAGACGGTCAAGAAATTTACTGGCAAGGCTTATTATCTTATGAAAAAGAAAAATTGCTCGGCCAAGTGGTTATGCAAAATGCTAAATACTTTGGAAACCGATGATGGAGTTTTTTCTCCTTTTATATGTTCATTTAAATTTGCAATTAATTTGCAACATGTGCAACCCCATATTGCTCTGCATTAAAGTAATGAAAAAGTACTATAATGCAGAAAATTGCCAAGAAATGACTGAATTAATGAAAATGTGCTGTCAAGAGATGCAAGGCTAATTAATTTACAATATTAGGAGTTAATACAAATATTAATTAACCAAGGGGGCATATAGTCACTTGGCTAATTAAGTGATATTTGGCTATTTTAACACCTACAAAATAGAAATCAAATCAAATTATTTGCAAACTGATAATGCACTTTTTACCTCTTAAATTTGCAATTAATTTGCGAAATATGCAACCCCATATTGCTCTGCATTAAAGTAATGAGAAGGCAATTGTCTGCAATATAGTGCTAAGAAAATGAATGAATGAAAATGTGCTGTCAAGAAATGTAAGGCTAATTAATTTACAATATTATCTTATGAGTTAATACAAATATTAACTTACCAAGGGGACATATAGCCACCTCTCTAAGTGTTATTTGGCTATTTTAACACTTACAAAATAGAAATCAAATCAAATTCTTTGCAAACTGATAATGCACTTTTTACCCCTTAAATTTGCAATTAAAATTTAAACCCATATTGGTCTGCCACTATTAAAAATGACTCCGTTAAGATGAAAAAGCAGAAAATGCATGGAGAGAAATGCATTATCTTTTTTAGAAAGCTAAATGGCAACATTATTTAATTTAAGAGGCAAGGGAACATTTCTCATTTTCATTCAGTTGAACTTGGTAGTACGAAAACAACAAATGTACAAAAAAAAAAAAATACAAAAAGAAAATAATAATATTAAAATACACAAATAATTTTTTTTTTCTAAAACTAAACAAAATTGAAATGAAAACACAAATTATAAAAATAAAAACTAATTAAAAACATGATTAAAATCTATAATGGTAACAATGATCCTAAAATAACAGTAATGAGAATAGTTTTCTGCATTACAGTAATAAGATAATTCAGGATGAAAATGTGCTTAATTGTACTAATAACACTATTGGCAAGGCTAATTAATCTATAGCAGTATCTTATGAGCCAATAAAAATATTAGTCAGCCAAGTGGGCTTAACATCTTATCTAATAAAATGATATTTTACCATTTTAAACCTTCCAATGCACGAATATGCACTTTTGTGTGTTTTATTTAAATTTTGCAATTCTGTGTGCTTGATTAAAATGCTTTATATTACTTTTCAGCACAATAATACCACCCAGCCTGCTCTTTAGACATCAGGATCTGCCACTGAAAACCCCATATTGGTCTGCCACTATTAAAAACAACTCTATTAAGATGAAAAAGCAGAAAAATGCCTCGAGAGAGACGTATTTAGCTGATTAAGAAAGTTAAACGGTAGCCTCGTTTTAATTTTAAGAGGCACACACTACGCTTCTAATGCTCCTCTCATTGAACCACAAAACTTCCTACCATTTATAAGTACAAGTGATCTCAATTAGAGACCTCCGTGAAGGCACGGGGCGGCAGACAGTCACGGCAAGAGGCGGCAGAGGAAACCGTCTTTACATTTTCCTCCCTCACTTTTCCAGACGGCCGGCGTGCCCAGAGCAGACGGAGTCAAAAACAGAGAGTCTGTTTTATAGTACGCATTCACAGATGCCCGACTGACTTTATTCAAACCCCCCTATTTTTCCCCTTCCTCGTGCAATTCTTACACTTCAATTTCAGCTGCAAATCACTAAAGCACGTCGTTGACAACAAGCGTGCAGTTTGACACAGACGAATGCAACAGATTGTTAGACGCTGGAATATAATATCTCCATATCATCCTGCCAAAGGAGGAAGAAAGTCTTTGCAATTGGAGGCCATTTAGTCTCCATCAAAAATGCCTTTGACTGCAAGCTATAATTAAATGTCTTTCGAAAATACAAGACTGCAAACCGGAGCCATTTGGGGAGTTGCAGGGTCGTGTGATCATCTTTTTAGACCAAAAGAACGTCTAAAACGACAGGAGTGTGTGCAGTTAAAGACGTGAGATTCAACAGGCATGGAGCATTTCGTATTTAAGACTCAAAACAACAACAACAACAACAAAATAAGAGAAGTGCACCATCATTTAAGGCATCTGTACAGGCCAAATAAGCTGTTAAAACCAAGAGATATTCCTTACAGTGATATTTTTCATCTTGGCAGGGATCATCATTACAGGATATAAGTTTGTGTACATAACATAAGTTCATAAAAACCCCTGTTGAGCAGCTATTGTCTCTGGTTTTGACTTCTCAGGCTAAACAAAAAGAGGAGGCTTTATTTCATTTTTCTACAAAAGCTGGCGTGTATTTCCGTATCATCACACCACACGAGGTAAACAGACAGGAAAACACTGTTGTTGTGATTTGCATGAGTCTGAAGGTCTCCTCAGGTGGGATTCAAAGCAGAACGACAGGATGAATTTCACTGTGGCTTTCCTAAAGAATATCTCTCACTAGGTCAAACCGCAAACGCTCAGTTGGAGGGAAGTCAATGGTTCGGCATGTAAATGTACTTTATGACTCCTTTGTGCTTTCGGTGAAGCAGTTTTGTAGACCTGGACGCTCGCTTTATAGATTGAGCTTAATATTATTCATTCCAAGATCAACTACACTTAAGGATTTTGACGGAAAAACAGGGCTTCTGATGAAAATACGGTCGTGTGCCGAAGTACATCAACAGAACCGCAATCACTGACGTGCTTTCCATTGAGCAAACCCTCTTTATTTCTGAAAGATGAAATAATAAGTGATACTTTAGTAAATTATAAAGTGCTCTTCAGCTGATGATGGCAAATCCAGACCTGCATCACCGGCGCTTTAGAAAATGATTAATGCTTCATGAAGGTTTATAGCGATGACTTGAGTAGGGCCCTGTGTTTTAATGGTTTAAATAAATGTTAGTATTCAAAAAGCATGGCTTATTAAATGAGATCATAATTTATCAACCAAAATATTTATTAAAATTGTAACATAAAAATATTTTTAGGGCCCTATTAAGTGTTTTTTGTGTGTGTGTGTGTGTAACTTTATTTTTCCCAAATTCTTTTTTTACTTCCACATTTTTTTCTGTGCAGTTTCTGGACTAGATTTGTTTAAATAATTCATTTTATATTTTTGCAATAAATAAATAAATGCTGCACTACAGCAGGTTTACTGGTAAAATTACAACATATAGGAAAATTATGTGATATTTTTAAAAGTTGTAATGATTATTATTACTTTGGGAAGTACATTCTACTGTAATGTTATTTATGTCACAATTTCTTCACGTTAAACCCAACTCTTATTTTGACATGTTGTCATGAACTTTCTGTGGGGATCGTATGATGATATTCACTCAACATTCCGTGACATTCCACGTTTTATACAGTTAATTCCAAATCATATGACTATACTTGAGACACAAGTGTTTAAATGCGTTAACATATGAAAAGTCAATTGTTCTAGACCAATTCTTCTCTAAATTATCTTGGAGCAATATGTAAATGGCATATGAATATGTTAATCAGTTGTTACCATCGGTTGGAACACCTCAGAGTTTTTTGAATAAGTTTAGACAGGAAAACTCCTGGACTTACATCATGCTCTGGAGCTCAGGGATGAAGCTGGTGGTCTTTCCGGATGTGCGTCCGGCCGCGGTGCTGCTGCTGCTGGCTGCCATTGGACTCGCAGCACTGTTGCTCATCTGTAACACACACACACACAACACACTCAAAGCCTGAGCAATTAGAAAGCCACTTCACACGCAAAACGCTTCCTGATGCGTCCAGCGACAGGACGGGAAACACACCACATGTTCAGAGCCGGACACGTTCAACCGGAATCAATGACAAACGCCGCTCAGAGAGAGAGAGATTTAGCCTTTAAACATGCGAGACTGAATTATTTTTAATGCCCAAAGCAATGCTGATTAAACTACTGTAAACAATGACTGAAAATGTTTCTTTTAGTTCAAAGGGAACAGCAGACGAGTTTAAAGTCTGTGTTTGTCTAGTATTTACCAAATGTTTGATCAGTGCATATATTAACATTAAGCACTGAATCTAAACTAAACATACAAAAAAGCATTTAAATTCATTTCCATGTAAGGGTCAAATATATAAAATTACCCACTAAAAGCGTTTCAGTAATAGTCGACCAATATGTATTTTAAAATTCTGATGACATTTTAGATAAAAACTGATTAGTGACCTAAAAATATTTATTTTATGCCAGAAATTCATACTTTTTTCTTTTAATCTTAAAACTTTATCCTACCATTTTTAAGTTCAAATTTAACTTTGAGTCCTAGATCTCCAAATGTGGACTCAAACTTATATATTTAAAATAAAAATAATAATTAAAGAAAAAAAAAGAAAAAAAAAAAAAAAAAATATATATATATATATATATATATATATATATATATATATATAAATATATATATATATATCCACATAATACACAAAATATATACAAAATTATATAAATATATATATAAATATTTAAATGTTAAAATACCAAATATATATATATATATATAAAATAAATAAATAACAATAATATTAATATTTGAAACCTGAAATCTGCTCTATCCATTGATAAAGCTGTTTGTAGAAACTTGGAGGCTGGGTTTATTAATCGGATAAATTAAATATATTGGCATTATGAGACTCAGCATACATCGTTCATATACTAGCCTATTATTTGCTCATTATCTGACTTTTTCTGAACTATCAGAGCACGTCGTCGAGCAGTTAACATTCATCACACAGCTATCTGCACAGTTCGCTGTTAGACTTACTTTAATACAAAGAAAACAAATTAACAGGATGCTGACACAAACCCAGAAATGGAGCTTGTCAAATTCAAATGTGTGCAGAGATTTCCATTTGGAATCACGGAAAGGTACATCGTCACGGACCACCAGCTTTATTTGAACAAACCCTTGGTCTGTTTGAACCTTAATCCGGCGTGAGAGACTCAGAACCCACAGCCTTCCTCCAGCATCAGACTATCAAATCTCACAGGTGGACGCTCCTTTTCTTAATGTCAAACCAAAGCGACATCAGTTTGAAAAATCTAAGAGATTTTAGGCTTGTCGTACAGCTTTAGAAGACTCAAAATACAGCACAATACACACACATATATATATATATATAAAGATGTATATAAAATGTGTATATATTTTGTGAATTTTTTTGTATAAATTATGTACAATGGGCACTCATTTTAAAAATTAATAATATTAAATACACTGAATTTTTTTTATAAATTACATATACAAGTTTACACATTTCATTATTCATTAAATAACATGAACATTTAATACTTTCGGTGAAACTTACATAGTATTTGATTATACAGTTTAACCATTATACACACAATATCTAACAATATAGATAGATTACATTATTTCAAATAATACAAAATATTAAATATTAAGACTTTTCAGTATAAATTGATTATACAAGTTAAACTCACAAAATATCAAATATTTAAACTTTTTACCTAAAAAATAAAAAGAAATTTACACTCATAATTGCGAAAAATCAACAACAATACAGATAAAAATAAAATAAAAAAATACATTTACAATAATAATATTAATAATTAGTATTAATATTTTACTTTTAGTATAATTTAATAAACAATCAATTTATACTCCGTTCAAAATAACAATAAATGTTAAATATTTAAACTTTCTGTGAATTTTGTATAAATTGTAGTAGCCTATATAAATTATAACCAGTTCACAAAAAAAAAAAATAAATACAGCTCTCGAATCTCAATAATGCTCATGTTTGAAACTGGAGAATGAGATTTCAAAGCTTAGTCTTGTCATAAGGCTTCAAAAGACTCAAAATACAGATCATACAGAATAACTTTCATCATTTTTGGAGTTTGACATCATACGTCCCAAATGGCTTCAAAGAGCACCCAGGACATTTTTCAAAATGTATTTTCCCGTGTCCCACAAGAATGACAACATCATTTGGGTTTGGAACGACATGAAGGTTAATAAACGAAAGCCGAATTGTCATTTTTCAGCGAAGCTCTCCTTTAATCAGAGCCAATATAAATCTTAATTCTGTCTCGGAGCGACATGAGGCTAAATGTTCCAAAGTGTCACCAAAGCAAAAGCAGGGCCTTTTTCTTCAATAAACACATCCCAGCGTAAAATTTCCTTCTGTTTTCGCCCCCTCTGTTGGATGAAAGATAAAGCTTTTGCTTTGACTGGTGAAGGCAGATGGTCGCCATACTGGGCAAAACGAATTCAGATGTGGCAAATGAATCAAGATTACTTCAACATGCAAAAGGCTTTGAAAGAACAGAAAAGGGAGCCTTTCTATTTATTGCATTTTCCTCTGTGTAATTAAATAGTCAGGACTTTATGTAGCTTCCACGTCTTTTTTGTCGTTTCTACAGACGCCTAGTTAATTTACTCATTTAGTCGCGGGCATGAGATTTATTTTCGTCGATTCTGCCAAGAGCAGTAGTCCTACAGCGTGTAAATACGGATGAATCTAAGTGACATAAAAATTATTTGAGGAAGGAGTCTTTTACTACAGCCCACAAATATCAGCATTCAAAGACCTCCAACATATTTATTTCTTCTTCATCCAAGACAACTCCAAACTCCAACCTTCCGCCGCATGCCGTTTCAATATATATTCGACTATATTTTTCATTAATTACAATTACTCCAACTCAGCAGTCTCATAAATTTACAGACCATCATCATAAACTGGGGGAAAATCAGAAACATATTTGGCGCTCGCAGTCACCGAAGAAGGAAATGTAACTTAATAGTGCGTCTTTCTCGAGGCCCTAAAGAAGTGGCAAATGCGATTCAGAGCCATTGGATGTTTTATTTCCCTCCTCCATCCTCGCCACACACAGCAGCGGCTGCCTGCGTCTGTAAAATCAAGCGAAATCCATTTCTCTCACACCGAAACGTGTCGATTAAAGGCTCTTGGACGTGTGCTTGGACAGGAAGGAGGAGAAATGGCTCACACGTTCAAATCTCCATCATCTGTGTGTGAGTGAGTGTGTCTCTGTCTCTCTGTGTGTGTGTGTGTGTGTGTGGGTGTGTGTGTGTGAAGTTTCCACAGAGTCAGACTTCATGTCGAATGCTGAAATCACTCTTCCTAGTCTTTCAAACAGCCAAGGTTTTACAAACAATACACATGAGGGAAAGTCTGTAATTTTTTTCCTTTTTTTCCTCCCAGAATAAAACACAGAATTGACTGTGGAGGAAGAAAAGAGTATTAACCCTCAACTAATACAGGCACATGGGACTTTACAATAAGAAATCTGCTATTTTTTCCATCTTATTATGATTTTGAACAAACATTTAGCATGTTTAATGAGCATTCCGCTAGGTCATTTGGCTTAGCATGCCGTTGTAATGTTACAAGACGTTACATGAAAGCTATTTACTGTAACAACTTTACATTGTAAAGAATCCAAACAGCTAAAAGTATTTCAAATGAAAAGATTCAACGTTATTAAAGGCATAATGATGTTTGTGGTACTGTTTATAACACACTTTATAAAATAAAAACAACAGTGACTCGAACCGAACAGACAGAGCTTTTCAAGTCTCGCTTTCGGTTGACCTTTAAACTGAATAAAAAAATGGCCAG
This sequence comes from Carassius auratus, assembly GCF_003368295.1. Classification (NCBI taxonomy): domain Eukaryota; kingdom Metazoa; phylum Chordata; class Actinopteri; order Cypriniformes; family Cyprinidae; genus Carassius; species Carassius auratus. The sequence goes on from NC_039284.1 coordinate 15,815,233, forward strand.
AACTGAACTGTAACCTCACACGTTTAAGTAGGTTAACTGAACATTTTTACCTTACGTTATGAATTATTCAATCCATCCACATGTGCGCTTTCAAACTGCGAGGCACTTGTCTCTGATGTAAACACAACGGTCAGCGCGTGTCTATATGACGTCACGCGGCTCTGCCAGGGATTGTGGGTAGTGGAGTTTTTTACGGTTATATAACGCAATAGGACTGCGGTGGCAAGCGAGCGCTGCTGTAGTTCTGCGTTTGCACTCGTCGCATAATAAAAGACGAATTTAAACGTTAAAGAGCGCCACCAAAAGAGCTTTTGAGATTCACTCAGTTAAAAAACATTAGAAAAAACTTTTTTTTTTAAATTATAATTATATCATTAATACAATCTAAAATAGTAACATAATTGAGTATTAGCTACATTTAAAAAAAAGAAAAGAAAATATAAGTATGATTAAAATTATTATTTTGTACTTTATTATTAGTATTAATATTAATATTATTATCGTTTTTATCATGTTACTGCCTGACTTTCTATAAAGGGTCATAATTTAGAAGGGTGAATGAAGGGAGGGACTTAAATTAGTTCAATATACTTGAATGGATATTGTTGTTGTCTGATCTTGTATAATATTCAACTTTAGCTCGGACTCCTTATCTGTCTTTAGAAATAGGAAATGAGTCACTTCTCTCGCTTGTTTGCTCTCTGTCTAGTTTGGATGAGTGGTGTTTTATGTCTCTTTATGAGCCTTTATATCTCTCAGTATTAGCGAACAGTGAAAGAAACTCTCTGTAGCATATTGTTGAATATTTTGCTTAATAAATGCTCCAAAGTTCGTTGTGTGTATCCTCATTGAACTTGGAACGTATTTACTTGATCTTAACATTTTAAGCCTATTCAGTCACAAATGTGTATATTGTCTCTGTGTGTATTTAAATGCATTGCTTTGGTAAGAGAAGGGAATATCAAAATAACTGAACTGCTCATTTATTTTGATGCCATGAAATGGTGCTTGGAGCAATGACGTGCTCAAGACTCATCAGCATAATAATCCTCCTGCTTCTGCATTTATATATAACCACAAAAACCTGAGCTCACCCAAGTCCCTGCCTCCTAAGACAAACCACACAACGAGACAAACACTGCGGCTTTCATCTTTCTAACCCACAACCTTCGGAATTCACCTTTTAAACCCTTCACAAAGTCTCTGCATGGAGAAAGAAGCTCTTAAGGACTTTTGCTAACTTTTTTTTGTTTCACTTCTTATATGGTGGTACGTTTAAGAAGCGCGTTGAAGAGAACTCTTGCTCCGCGCGTAATGCGAAGCGACTCGGTTTTATTCCCGATTTTGACGCTTGTTAACGCAAAGGAGAAGCAAGATCTCCTTGTTAATTATGTCGGTGGTTCCTCTGAGCGTAACTAGGAGCTCCCTTGCGTTTATTTCCACGAGATTCGCCTGTAGAGCTCGCGCGTAAAGCCGGAGGGGAACCGAGCATCTTTATCGCTTTCTGGAAAGCGCCTAGCAGACTTTCTATACTAGAGACCATCTGCTTGTTTTTAATCGAACACACAAACTTTGGTGCTGGTTTGAAGTGCCCTTACCTTGCTGACATTGTTGTGATGCGCATCCCGGTAGATCCGAGCACCAGCCGCAGGTTCAGTCCGCCGTCCAGCAGCCTTCAGCCGGTGGCGGGGAAGATGAGCGATGCGCCGCAGGAGCAGAACGCGGCGCTGCCGAGACTCCGACAGCACGACAACCGGACGATGGTGGAGATCATCGCGGACCACCCCGCCGAGCTCGTGCGGACGGACAGCCCAACTTTCTGTGCTCGGTGCTGCCGTCCCACTGGAGGTGCAACAAAAACTCTCCGGTGGCGTTCAAGGTCAGAAAGACGGTTAATAAGATGTGATTAAGAAAGTTTTTTATATTATATATATAACATTTAACAGACCAGTATTTGAATATGGTTATACTTTATATGAGAGAGTTCTGGCTATGTGCACGCACTATCACTATATAGTGATCTATTCATTTATTGACATATTACAACTTAATAGATCAGTAGGCTACACCTTTTTCTTTCATATACGAATGCATTTTTATTATAAATTTAAACTAGGGAATAATTGGTCCCATTCAGATTTTAATCTCTTTAAGATCCAGTCAGCATTAAAAATACATTACATTACATAAAAATACACTTTAATATTAGTAGGAATGAAAACACAATCATCACTTGCATCAGTTTGCAAGTATACAAGGTATTTAAATCTCATATCGTATTAAACTTTTAGCACTGCTTTTAACACTTTTAACCAAAAAAAATTAAATCTGGAGGGTTTTTACTATTGTAATGACTTTATATGGTTTATAATGTTTTACCAGTGTTTCTTTTCCACATAAACTGGTGTGCTTTAATAGATTTAATATTTTTTTTTTAGCATGTTCAGATCAGATGGTTAATGTATGGGAGTTACAGATGTTTAAAATGAGAATCCTGAGAGAGAGAGAGAAGTGAAATCTGAGAGATTTGAAGCTATTCATAGATACAAACACATGCATGTTTAATCACACGGCTTCAGTTACACACAACTATTAATACTT
>NC_039284.1:15817933-15877933 GCF_003368295.1 Carassius auratus
CAAGAGGCAAAAACACAGTCAATTACATTTATAAAAGTTATACAATACAAATAATTAAAAACATTTGCAATTTAAACAGGTCATTTCAGGTTCTCTCAATCTGGACTTAAAAGCATTTAAGGAAATGAGTTCAGATAATTTCAAGTCTTTTTGCAAAAAGTTCCATGCAGAAGGAGCTGAGTAGACAAAAGCCCTTTTTCCCAGTTCTGTACGGGCAAATGGAACAAAGAGCAGCAAGTGATCATTTGATCGCAATGAATAAGAATCAACACTTCTCCATGTGATTAAACTACAGATGTAGGATGGCCAAAGACCAAGCATGGCCTTATAGATAAAAGTATGCCAGTGCCCTGATCTCCTGTTGGACAATGATGGCCATCCCACTCTGGAATATAATTCACAATGATGGGTCAAGTTTTTACAATTCGTAATAAATCTCAGAGACGCATGATAAACAGTGTCAATCTTATACAGACATTGTGCTGAAGCGGTCCTATACACCAGGTCTCCATAATCTAAGACAGATAAAAATGTTGCAGTGACTAGCTGCTTTTTTGCTTTAAAAGAAAAAAAAATTTATTTCGAAAGAAAAAGGACAGTTTAAGTTTGAGTTTCTTCACAAGGTTGTCTATATGAGGCTTAAAAGTGAGAGCATCATCAAGCCAGATACCAAGGTACTTATAAGAATGAACCACCTCTATGACACTTCCAGTCAAAGTGAACACAGGAGGAGGAGCTTGAGAAACCTTCTTAGTATTCTAAACAGCATCAGTTTGGTCTTATCAGCATTGAGAACCAGCTTAAGCTGCATAAGCGTACGTTGAACCACATCAAAAGCTTTCTGCAAAGACTCAACCGCTTTAGCTGGGGATGATCCAAAACAATAAATAATCGTGTCATCAGCATAGAAATGCATATTAGCATCTGACATATTGTGGCCTAGTTCATTTATATACATAATAAACAATAGAGGACCTAATATTGAGCCTTGTGGCACCCCCTTTTGGACCTTCACTAATGCAGAACATAGACCATCACATTTAATGCACTGAGTCCTGTCACTCAGATAATTCATGAACCAGGAAACTACACAATCAGACAATCCCCAGACAAAGAAGCCTTTGCTTTAAAACAGCATGGTCCACTGTGTCAAAAGCTTTCGACAGATCAAGAAAAAGTGATGCACAGAATTGCTTTCTATCAAGAGCGACAAGTATGTCATTAATTACTTTTGTAACAGCAGTGATGGTACTGTGCTTTTTCCTGAAGCCTGACTGCAGTTTAGAAAGGAGTTCATTTGAGTATAAAAACTCTTTTATTTGGTCTGAAACAAGGGATTCTAAAATTTTTGACAAAACACACAAATTAGATATAGGTCGATAGTTAGTTAAAACTGCTGGATCACCTCCTTTAAACAAGGAGTAACAAAAGCTGACTTCCAAACTGATGGTATTTCATTGTTTTGAATTGACAGATTAAAAATAATTGTAAGGGGCTCTGCAACAAAATCAGCCGCCTTTTTCAAAAAGTAAGGCTCTATTAAATCTGGTCCAGGAGGTTTTCTGTGATCTAATGCTTTAAGAGCTCCATGCACCTGCTGCACAGTAAAAGAAACAAAATTAAAAGGCTCTCCAGAAAACACTGATGAGTATGTGCATGGAGTGACAGCGACTACTCCTGTCGACTCGGACAGAGAACCAACTGATACAAAATGCTCATTAAAGCAATTTAAGACATCAACTCTGTCGTAGACTGGGAGAGAGTTTTTTAAGACAAATTTTGGGAGGGCTTCATTACTTTTATTCACAGAAAGAGACTTGATGACTTTCCAAAATTTCTGTGTATTATTGAGGTTTTCACTTGTGACTGATAAATAATATTCTGATTTAGCCTTTTTGATAAGAGAGGTACATTTATTTCTTAGTTGTCTGAAAATGGACCAGTCAGTGGCAGAATCACCATTTCTAGCTTTTAGCCCATGCCACATTTCGCTGATGGATAATGTCTGACAACTCTGGAGAAAACCAAGGGTTTTCCCGTCCCTTCACTCTGTGCTTTGTCCAAGGAGCATGTTTATTTACAATTTTCTCAAATTCTCCTTAAAAAGTGTCCAGGCAAGCTCAACGTCAGGCAACAGGCCTAGCTGTCCCCAGTTAATCAAAGATAGATCATGATGATAGGCTTGTTCATTAAAATTTTTCAAATTCCTCTTTCTAATAATTGTGATTTACATTTGGGTATTTTACTGCCTCTCGAAGTAGCAATAACACAATGATCACTCAGATCATTACAAAAGACAACCCATGGATAAAAATTTATGAGGGACATTTGTTAGAATCAAGTCAATTAAAGTAGATTTATCTGGGATATTTGAGATTAGGCCTTGTAGGTACATTTACCAACTGGCTAAGATTGACAGAATCACAGAAAGATTTAAATTCATCAGAAACAACATTTAGCCAGTCCCAATTCAAGTCTCCGGCCAGTAAAGTTCCCTATAGTTTAATCTGGACAAAAGAAGCTTTAAAGATGATAAAGCCTCCCTGGAGGCCGATGGAGGTCTATAACACCCCACAACAGTAATTGAAAGGGACTTAAATATTTCAACATTTAAGGCCAAAAACTCCATTTTGCTTACAGAGAGACTCAGACAGAACAACTGATGCACCAAATCTTGACTTAACATAGATAGCAACACCACCACCTTTCTTGGCCTGTCACTGCGAAAAACATTATACCCATGCACATTTATATCTTTCATTAGTAATTGATTTCGTCAAACCATGTCTCCGAAATTATCACTATGTCTGCATCTGTAGATTCAATCCAAATTCTAACCATGTCCATTTGGGTAGTAAACTGCGAACATTAAGATGAAACAAATTTAAGTCCAGGCATTGATTTAAATTCAGCAGGGGTCAAGACACATTGCAAACCGGGGCCAGGATTGGGGCTGCACATTTCCAGATAAAAGTAGGAGTAGTGTAATAATCAATCTGCATTTCACAGTATATTTTGAAGCCGGCCTATCATATGCTGAAACCAGGCAATGCCTGTCATTAATTGAGAAAGACAAATTATACAAAGCAAAACAATTTTGCAGTTTAGGCAAATCCCAGTACAGATCCATCCAGAAATCCAGGTTCCAACAAAAGTGTAATGGTTCCTGGTGCATGTCAATACTGGTTTTTGTGCCACTATAGTAGGTATCCTGTATGCCCACCATATTATTAAAACAACTCACCCTAGAATCAGTGTCCGGTTTCAAGGTTCCAAGTGACCAACAGGGGATAAGAAAATTTAAGAAAAATGCCATCGTCATTAATTTACTAATAGTAAAGTTGACTAATAACAGTACCAGTTTATCTTGTAGAGTATGGCTCAGCTTCCACAATGATGTTGCAGGCTTAGGCTTGTTAACCCAAGCTCCAGGAGAATGTAGCAGGCCAGGCCTGTTAGCCTAACTCCAGGAGTATGTAGCAGGCCAGGCCCGTTAGCCTAGCCTCCAGGATGATGGGTGAGACTCAGGCTGGTTTGCCAAAGCTCCAGGAGAATGAAGCACGCCAGGCCCGCTAGCTTTGCTCCAGGGGTATGTAGCAGGCTCAGGCTGGTTTGCCAAAGCTCCAATGAGGTTGTTAGCAAGCTCAGGCTGGTTAGCCAAAGCTCCAAGAGGATATACCAGGATCAGGCTGGTTAGCCCAAGCTCCAAGAGGATATACCAGGATCAGGCTGGTTAGCCCAAGCTCCAGGAAGATGTAGCAGGCTCAGGCTGGTTAGCCCAATCTCCAAGAGGATATAGCAGGCTCCAAGCCCGTTTGCCTAGCTCTGTTTAGCCTGGGCTAATAGGATCAGTTGGATCAGGATCAGGTTAGCTCAGAGCAGAGGTAAAGTGTCATTTTTAAAAGTGTCATTTTAAACTCATAGTAGTCCACAATCTTCTTAAAAGTTCAAGATGAAATTTCCATATAAATAACTTGTACAACTTAAAAACTACAACTTAAAAGGAGTAAATACTATGAAATCCATTTAAATGCAATCAGTCCAGAGAGAGACACTGAGCAGATCTTAGATAGCTGCCATCTTGGATTTTTCAAGGCATCTTCTGTACCTAGACCTAAGCCAAGTGTAAATGCCCTCCACGGTGCATCTTAGATCCAATACAAGATGCAACTCAGTCAAGCTTACTGTTAATGCATGGTTGTTTAAGCCACATATGTAAAATGTACTCCTCCAAATGGAAATACATTAAAAGGCAGACATTTGGAAGCCCCGTAATCTACATAAGCAAGCAATTATAAATGAAGCAACTGCACAACTCCAACATTCATACGTTATACAAAAAATATTTTGCAACATTTTTGACAAGTCAAGTCTTGATCAAGCACAATGCTTAGCATCGTCTGCTTTACATATATCTGTATATAGCCAAGTGTGGATGGAATAAGAATACCTCGTTGAATGAAATCCAGTCAATTGGGTTACATGAATTGAATAAGTGAATTTAAATCCATATTCTGATCACTCTATCAATGCACACTGGGAAAACAACACATATTCTTCAGTAAATTATGCTTGCATGGAGATTCCTCATAGAGAAAGTAGAAAAAGTAGAGCATGTTGGAGAAAGATTTCCATCTGAAGATGGATGATTGCATGTTAGGTGTGTTGTGGGGTGTGAGTGAGTCAACAGGCCCTTCATGCACTTGAGGCTGCAGGACATTTCATCCAGAAGACTTTCTGAAACAATCGAGGAAGGAACCAAGTGCATGTTGACCGGCCCTTTGCCCCACTGCCCAAATAAAGATTGCCGATATAAATGCAGATGGTGCTCCAACTTAGCAGATGTTTGATATTGATTGAATTTTTCTTCAGCAGGGAAAATAAATGCTCCAGGTTTAATTTTAATACAAGATAAACAAGGCCTAACTGTGGCATGCTGTCTACCTCTCTGAAGATAACTGCGACTTCTTGACAGTTACACAAAATTGTGTCTTCTTATAAAAGGAAAGTAAAAAAACAACAATTTACTTTAGGTTTAAATGTACTTTAAAATAAAAAAAATCGTTAAATTACCTGTATTTTTCAAGTCCCGTTAAGGTCAAGTCGGTAAATGCGATAACTTTCACACAACACGCGGAAGGATACAAAACAGCAGCGCCATTAAATATGAATACCGTCCGCCCTAAAAAATAGTTCCTCAGCTACAGTGATGATTTCGACAAATTTACAGATCACATACTACCAGTTTTTTTATTGGAAGAATTAATATAAATGCATAAACATAAAATTGCTAACCTTTTCTCCCTTTTATCTCAGCAGAGTCGAATGTCTGCAGTAATCGACGATATGACTTAAATTCGTCTTGCCAGTATGACACGTGATTTAAAAACAACAGAAACGTCACAAGCTTTATGAAAAAAATAAATTTATTAAAGAAGAGACAATTAGTATTGTTGTTCAGTTCAAATATATGAAAATTCCAGACAGGGCTTGAGATTCCTGAGACCTAAACATGTGCCTATTTTGTGTTGATGGCTTAGAAACAATAATTATATTTAAATATGATGTTTGTGTCAGTAAATCATAAAATGTTCATCAAACGCATTTTAGGTTTTAGGACATCTTTGAATGAATGTTTTGATCCACGTTCAAATGTTACTTTATATCAGCTTGATGAGGCTCATTTAACTGTAAATAGCTCAGCTTTAGTTATTTTCTCCACTAGGTGGAGCTGTGTGCCTAAATATAATTATTCTCAAGTTAATTCAGAGAAATTACATTCTTACATGCTCACCTTTTTTTTTTTTTTTTTTTTTTTTTTTTGCTCTGTCCTGTGGAGATTTACCACACATTAACCATAATACTGTAAAGTTAAATACCTTACTCTTAGATAAAACACAAAATTACATTCCCTGTTTCACAAGCTAGCAAAAAATATCTTTATACAATGCATAATTTGAAAGGGTTTATGCAACACGAATTGGACTTTTAAATGAAGAGAATCATCATCCAACCCTGAAAATGTATAGAGAAACAGTGGCACAGGACCGTCACAGATAGCGGACACTGATAGAGGAGTTTATGTCATTTACAGACAGTAAACATAATGGCAGTAGTAGCCTATGGGAAGTACACACAAGCGTGACAGGAGGATTACAGGACCCAAGTCAATGTCCTGAAGGCAAATTCTGCTCAAATAACTGCTGAAGGAAATATTTTTGTGAGACAGTCTTTCACCAAGAGAAAGGTCACCACTTTAGCAGTTTGCATACGATTATTAGGAGTCACTGATTTTTTGCCCAGCCGCTTTGCCACGTCCTGATAGGCCAGTTCAATCTCATTGTCTGCCGCACAGGTGTTGGTGAATTCATCCCGGGCGTAAGCTTTCTGCAGGTACCTCCAAACCCCACTGAACTCTGATGGGATCTCAAAGTTACGGTATTTCTTAGAAAACCACCTGAATGTGGCGGGGAAAAAAAGGAATGACATGAAACAAATGAACACTGCTAGATTATGATCCAAACAAATCATCCTATAAGGATTTAAAAAAAATGTCAAGTTGGGGCAAGTTGTCAATATCATATATGTTGCAATTCATCAATTGCAAATTGCTATTCATGAAACAGCAACAATGTATGTAACAATATATTGTGACCTTCATTTTTGTTGTGCTTTAATACAATAGACATAGTTTCAAAACAGATACTTCAATTTGTAATTTATTTGGAATTGTTTTACCATTTTAATTTAGCCATTAACTAGGCTTAAATACATTTTAAATAAATATATGATGGGGTAAATTACTTTTTCTGTTAGTTAAGGTAGTATTTGATATTTCAGCAAAAGTTGTTATTGTCAAATTGACATCAATAAGCTGCAAGATCCCATTGTGGCAACTAAGCCCATATATTAAGTGGGACAACATGACTTGCTGTTTTTTTTTATATATATATGGTTAAAAATGGTGGGAATGTTCGAAAGACTTAAAGTGTGTATCTGTGCAGAAATTGACTTTAAAAGGTAAACCCACCCTGAGAAACATTCAATGCAATAAAAGGAACATTTCAGCAATGAAAAAGCAATGTTTTAGGAACTTTTTCAGCATTCACCACTATTTTATCTTGCACTAAATGATCAGTTACAGCAGATCTCCCAGCGGTACATCACCTTCACTACATGCAGTTTGGGGAGGAGGTTGCAGTCTGCGAGCGTTAATTCATTGCCGTCCAAGTACTTGCGGTTGGAGCACTTCTCTTCCCCCGTACTATCGACATCAATCTCGTCCGGCAGAGGGGAGTTCAGGAAGTTGTCCAGTTTCTTCAGAGCTTTCAGTAGCCCCTTCTCCAGACCTGCACAGCCAAAAGTTTGATATGTGCTTGTGCTAATGTTTTTATCTGAAGAAATACAGCGGCTTTAATTCAAGACAATCCCTGTAAAGGCCTAGCGGAATGCTATGAGCTCTGGATAACATGTGGCTCCATATTTCACCGCTGACAGAAGAGCATCCATAAAGAGCTGTAGATATTCCTTGAACCTGTCTAATAAGTCACGAAGCAGACACTAAACTCACTTGCATTGGCTCCTGGATTTGTGTTCTTGATGTAGGCTGAGAACTTTGCAAAGATGTCATTTCCCGCCGTGTTTGACTCCTTGTTCTTCGCAGCCAGTTTTGGATACCTTTGGACGTGAACGAAAAATAAGGTTGTTCACGTTGCATAAACAATCAATCCATCAATGAACATCCTGTCCACCTACTTGGGAGGCGCTAGCATCTCTTCCAAGAATTCTTCGATCTTGTTGACGTCTGTTCGCACTTCGCCATTGAAGGTAAGGAATGGTGGAGGAGTCCCGGGAGCAAGATTATGAAGATCTGCTGGTTTCCTTGAAGAAATAGGGATTTTGTTTTTATTTTTAATGCATGTTCACATTTGATTTTGATGATTACATAACACAGTCAATTAAAGCCAGTGGAAATGCTTGATAAGCACAGCTTTTTTTTGTGCTTGTCTCATTGAAACGGGACTTAATGGGAGGGACATATCTATCAAAAGCTATCAGACTTTAACTAAAAGCCACACAATTTTCTAACAGCAACTCTCATGCCCAAAGCAGATTTTTAAATACAATTTAATTACCTTTTCAGGTCGACAGTGGTGACGTTGAACACGACTCCCTTCAGCCACAGGATCATAAAAAGCCTTTGAGAAAAAGGACAGTTCCCAATACTTTCTCCATCACTGCCAGCCTGAGGAACACAGACTGATAAATCAGACTCAATGCATCACGTCATAGCCTTAGTAGCCTATCACCAGAGTATTTTTTTATTTTGTGCATTCTTCAATATCTTGAACATCTTGAAAATAATGAACTTGTTTATTGTCAATCAGCAACATAAAAATTCATGCAATGAACAATGACCTAAAATTTATATAATACATATATATATTAAATATAATTCTTATCATAAGTCAAAAATGAATATATATATATTAGTATCATTAGGTCAGATATGAGATTATTAAACCCCTGAAAGTCATTCACCATTCAGTGCATGATTTGCAATCTTCAACACAATAGTACACAGCACAAAGAACCAATTGGGATTTAGTGCCAAATTTCCATATCTGAAATTAGGCAATCAAGCTATCCAATAGCATCCTTAACTGGGCCAGTAACCTGAGCCAGATATCAGATCTGCACTTGAGCTGAATTATTCATGGAAATTCCATTACCTGCCCCATTAGCCCACAGCAAAGGGGTTTGGGGTCATACTGTACCTGTCAACACAACTATGAGATAGACACCAGCCTCGCCACCTAAAATTAATGTGTTTAGCACTTAAGCATGCTGGGAAAAAATGCACAGAGGTTGGTTTTCAAAGGGGCAACGCTTGATTGGCTCAGAACGAATGTCTGAGTTATTGCTTATGTCACACTTTAAGACATCTGACAAACTCAATCCACATTCACATAGGATAAAGTATATTCAGAGCAAGGACTGAATATAATTTGTGCATCGGATTTCAGAGCTTTGTCCATGCAGAACTCTTGAAAATAAAGGTTCTTCATTAGAATTTGTGGTTCCACAAAGAACGTTCAACATGCATAAAACCTTTCCACTGCACAAAAGGTTCCTTATAGTGATCCTTATTTATAGATTATTAAAATAGTCTATACATTTAGAAAAATGGTTTACTGAAAAGTTTACTTAGGAACCCAAAATGGTTCTTCTATGGCATTTGCTTTGTTGTTGTTGTTGTGCTAAACAGTTAAAATTAGCCACTTGATTACAAGACATTCTTCAAAAAATACAAGAGAGGAAAACCAAGGTCTAGCTCGGACCAAGGAAACAGAACCGGAGCACACAACGTTTTTAATAATTTATTAATAAAAAACGACTAATGCATCTTCTTCAGAGTCAAACAATGAAAAGGCAACATACAGATTCTTCAAAATATCTTATTTTGTGTTCAACAGAAGAAAGAAAGAAAACCATACAAGTCTGAAACAAATGCAGAGTGAGTAAATCAATCATACACAGTATGCAAACGTTTAATACTAAAAGTTATGGGCTGTCAAATCACTAAATCTAATTTTAAGCCAATTAGATGAGGTCATATAACAGTTAGCAAGAATAAAACAGTTTTCCAAACCCTGTCACTAATTTACTGTCACTATTTGCTTTATTAATAACTTTGATGTTACATGCAAGAAATACAGTGTCTGACCTTCTGTGATTTTCGATTTATAAATGTTTTACGTCTTTATCAAGATTCCACCCTCATTCTTTCACCAGTTTCAGCTGTTAACATTATCTAAACATAAAAAAAAACAATGCAAATGAACCACAGAAAGCAGCTGAAGAAATGAGACACTTGAACACAGAGGAATTAGAGCATGAGGTGTTGATAGAAAGGAAGAAATAATTCAGGAGCACCCCAAAGTATCTGCTTTGAAACTGTCCTGGACCCATCTTAACCTCAAACGAAACTGCTAGAACGGTCAGAAAGCTTTTCAAAGTATTGATTCCTGACTGTTGATTAAATGTGCAACATCCATGCACATTAAAGCTGATTGTCATGCTTACCTTCACGAAAAGCTCGATATCAGGGTCTTTGTCCTCCTCATTTGAGGTCATATCGCTTAAACTCACTCAAATTCAGAAGCTGATGGAGAATTATTGGTTTGTAACCTCCTTCTCCTTGGATGTGGGAGTCTTTTATGTGTCCGGGTGGCGGGGTGTTGTGATGGTCTCGATGCTGTAACAGGTCGGTGGAGGTGCGGTCTTGTTTTGATTTGGCCCCTGCGGTCAGCTGTCAGTGAGAGCCGCTCTGACTGTCACAGAAAAGCCAAAAATAGCCTCTGCACGGCGCAGGAGCAAAAGGGAGGAGTTCGGTGTCACCTACACCAGCTCAGTGTCACTCAGGTCCTTTATAGAAATGTGATGAATCATATTTCACTCCTTCCTGTCAAAACCTGAGTCACGAATCACTGACCTCTCACAGCACTGGTGTGAAAATCCAAACTAGGTTTAGTAGTCATACTAAAAAAAAATGTTCTTTTCCCTACTAACGAATCAGATGAGAATCAGACAGATGTGGCGTACTGTAAGTAACACATTTAATGGGGTCACTGTCTCTCAGGCCCCACTTCATAATCAGCTGGAGGTTCGGTTTGGGAGGGTTATGGGAAACTATTCCGGTAAGTTCTCTCTAAATATAGAGCTGTAGGCTCCCTGAACACTCATTTACACATGATTACTGACCTCAGGACTGTACAGTAACAGTCACACACTAAACCAATGCTCAGTATTCAACAACAACTAAGCAGATAAGTATTTGTGGTACGTCACATTCGATTAAGCACACTGAAAATATGTAATACGATTTATTTATACACAAATATTCAAATGTTTTGGGGGCATTAAATGTATTTTATTTATTTTTAAGGAAATTAACACTTTAATTTAGCAGGAATGCATTATATCGATCATAAAAAATTTAATTAAATTATTTTAAATAGTTTTATAAGACTATACACATGGCTATGCAAGTCCATGTATTTTTTTTTATAAATTAATGCTTTTATTTAGCAAACTTAAATTTAATCTAAATAAAATTGACGATAAAGTCTTTTTGGAAATTCTATTTTAAATGAATGCCTTTATTTTAGTGTGATTTTACACTAATTAAAAAAATCCTGATAATGTTTTTTTTTTATTAAATAATGGCACAATTGTTTTCAACATTGAAAATAATAAGAAATTATTATATTTAAGAATTGATAAGCAAATGAGTAAATTAAAATGATTCACTAATGATGCTGAAAATTCAGCTTTGATCACAGCAATAAATTACATTTTTTTAATATATCCAAATCGAAGACAGATATTTATATTGTAAGAATATTTAACAATATTACTGTATTTTTACTAAAATTAATGCAGCCTGAGTGAGCAGATATAAAGATACACTATCAGCCAAGAGCCCAATTCTCCTAAATTAACATCAATTCTATACACAAAAAAATCTACATCATATTTCTCTCTTGTTCCACAGAATGAGAGACGACTTAATAAAAGTCCTTACAACAGTGTCATGATATACAGTAACAAGCTGTAGTTCACCTGCATGTTTACAGTAACAAAGTGAGACCTCTAGTGGCTGCTAAACACTAAAACAACTTTAGTTAGTCACACACAAACTTTAAATATCTGAAATAGAGGTTTTATTTGGTTTTCAGATGACAAATGTCATGTATTTCTGAGTGACAAAAGGATCCATAGAGTTTTTGCTTTGCATAGTTTCATGAAGAACCTACGACCTCAAACATTTGAAAGCCAAATACTGCACGAGCCAAGGTGACTTCCTGTTTCAGTAACTAAAGATTGAAGCGAAATAATATTGACCACTGTTAAATGTACAGAAATGACTGCAAGAAATACTATAAAATGGCAAGCAATGGCTAAAAAAAGTCAAAAAAGAAAAAGTTTTACACAGCTTTTCAAATGTAATTTCTCGTCAAGTCAAAAACGAAGAACGACTGCCATAAAATAAAAAATAAAATATCTGTTACAAAATATACACAAAAAAAATAAAAATTGCTCATGTTAAAAGCAGCAAAATGTTCCCTTCCCCAAATCTGAAGCTACAGATTACACCAGCTTTACAGTGCATTCACACATACAGCGATCTCTGAGAAACATTCAACCACACAAGAAACATTCAGGTAAAAGCCCTCATAAACCCTAGAAATATTCCTCAATAGAGATTCAAGAAGAAATGGGAGATTTAGCATTTCTTTAGTCACATCGGTTCAAAATAAACCCTTTCTAAAAAGTAATAAAAACCATGCAACCTCTTATAAAAAATAAATAAATATTAATATTTAACTGTTTGTGTGTTCCCTGGTGGTGAAGACGGATCAAACATGTGACTCAATAAATAAAGTTTCACTACAGGCAAGCTCAGTACGGGCATTTTCAAGTAACCTCAGTATCCTGTTTCTTCACCCAAAAGAAGCTTGTAATAATTGTTATTGCTTATGATGTTCTGCATTTCCCAAAAGTTTTGCAAAGCTAAGTAGAAACTATTGTCATCAATGCATTCTAGAATCTACTTAGACTTACGATGATTTTGGGAAACGCACCGCAGTTTAAGAGCATGAAGCATGGTGTGCATCAGTAACCTGACTGCTAACATACAGTATGCATAGATATAAAGCTATTTGTATATGCATATGATAACGCTAAAAAGCATTTAATCATTCGGAAATCTGTTAAATGTAATGATAGCGTGCTTGTGCGTGTGAGATGTTTTAGGAAATTTTCTAACACAATTATAATATATATTTTTTTGTTGAATATTGTTGTTGTCCAGGGTATGGAAACTTATTTCCACCACAAAAATACAAATTGCCACAATTCTGACTTTTTTCATTGCAATTCGGGAGAATTGAGAATTGTAAGATATAAACTCTTTATTGCAAAATATTACCTCAGAATTTGAAGAGAAGTGTGAAATTCGAGATTAAAAGTAGCAAATACCTTTAATCTTTCATTCCACTGCAAAACGATGCTGGACCTTTTTCCTCAGAATTGCATGTTCCAGTTCTCAGTTTATATCCCACAATTCTGAGGAAATCAATTATAAAGTCAGAATTGTAAAATATATGTAAAAAAAAATAATAATAATAATAATAGTAATAATTTTTTTTTTTTTTTTTTTTTGTGGCAGAAATTAGCTTCCATATCAGGAAAAGGAATAGGAATAAAGGAACAGTTCACCTAACTCCAAACTTGTCTGAGTTTCTTTCTTCTGTTAATCATAACAGAATATATTTTGAAGAATGTTGGTTGTCAAACAAGTCCATTGACTTCCATAGTATATTTTTTTCCATTCTATGGAAGTCAATGTTGACCAGCAACTGTTTGGAATTTCCATTTTTGGGTGAACTATCCCTTTAAGAAAAAGAGTGAGACATTTTCAAAATGAACATCTGTGAAATATTTCTATCTCAAGAGCTGCTGATAATGTTGAGGACATGTTTTGTCATGTCTTCAGTGTTTCGCAGAATTTTGTTACCTTACAGTTTCAATACGATTGGCACATCGGCACCATTTCAGCATTTAAAGGAACAGTTCGCCTTAAAATGCAAATGCAGTCATCATTTAGATGAACTATTCCTTAAAAATGTGCTTGTATCGAGTCAAATGTCTCCATCCGAGACAGTCCCTGCGTCTAATAACTGCTTCATTCCAGCAGTGGCACGTCATCATCGTCCTCCTCTAACTCCAAGCGGGCGAACGGACGTGAAGACGAGACATCTCTGTTCTTCATCAGCTTGAATAGACAGGTGAAGGTGGTCAGGATGATCAGAACTCCGATGACGATGCCCACCGCTAGCGCTAGCTGCCCGCACTGCTCGTTAACTAGCGCACAGCGCACATAAGTGAAGCTGCCGTTGTTGGGCTTCGGAGGGATGCCCAGCAGGTGACACATGAGCGGGTAGAGATCCACACTGTTCAAGCTCGACATCTTGTAGCCTTTGCGAAACGCAGGCCCATGGGCGGCCAGGAAGGGGTGCATGCTGGGAAATGTATTGTCATAGCCATGATCGCCCACTGCAAAAAAAAAAAAAGAAATATATATATATTAACAAAACATAAAAACAATATGCATTTTGCAAATACCATGAAAAAATTAAATTTTCCAGGAATTTCAAACTCTAGATGTTTTTAACAAGGACATTTCAAGAAGACAGATGTAAAATAACTCTTACGGCGCGGGAGTCTGCCATTTTTGACGATCGTCCAGCCTTCATCTGCCACCAGAATGATTGGCTGAATCCTCGCGTTGTTTTTATAGTGCAGCCGATCGGGAACTTCATCCTTCAGGTACACCTTCATGTGAGGGTGACATCTGGACAGGTTTTTATATACAGTCGAATTATCTGTGAATAAAAAAAATAAATAAATAACTAAAAATACAACGAAATATGCCTATTAGAAGGAAAAACTGTGGGATTCTGAGGAATGGATATAAAGAAGATAAAATGCGATTGCTAATGACAGACCAACATCTACAGCCTTGTCTGTGGACTATGCATTAATGCAAAACATTTTAAAATATTGCGTAAAATAAGAATCACTTTAAATTCAATATTAATGTTGTATAATGTTTAATTAAATCTATATTATAAAAACTAAAACTGATTCAATATTATTTAATGTAATGTTTTAAAATGATATCAGTATATCACTGATTAATATTTTGTTTTAACTGTTCCAAGTTTTAATAATTTAGTAGTTTTTTGTCATTTTTGGAGAATCATTTTTATGTAAGTTTTAGTTTTTTAATAAAGTATTATCTATATGTTTTTTATTAATTGTATTAGTTTTTTTAAATGATTATTCATTAGTTGTAGTTTTTTTATTTTTTAGATTATTTAGTTTAATTATATGATTTTTTTTTTTCAGTCAGTGTTTATTTAATTTAAATTTTATTGCATGTAAAAAAAATGTTTATGGTTTTAGTGAACTATAATAACCTTGCTTAATTTAACGCATATAATATTGAATTTAAATTCATATTTTAACACATATTTCTATATATATACACACCTTTTCATGCATTATTTTAGATCAGCCTTTAAAAAAACCTTTATAGCAACCTGAACTGTAATCAGGATGCCAGGGGAATTTTTTTTATAAATAAATAAAATATAAAATCACAGTTCACCGTGGGAGACAAATGTTTTTTTAATTTAAAAAGTATAAATAATAAATACTTTCCTCCCAGTGGGATTACGGCGCCCACTGGAGTGAGATCCACCACCCTGTAGCTGCTCGGATGGATGCAGTCATCCAGCTTTATAACACGCTCTTGAGAACACTGCGTCATGCCGTGATCACTAGTGATGATGACGTTTATCTTCCCCCATAATCCCGTTCTGTTGAGCTGCTCCATCAGGAAGCCAATGTGACCATCCACCTCCTTTAAAACCCTGCTCATCTCCGTGGTGTTGTCCGGGCCGTACATGTGTCCGCTCCTGTCGGGCTCTTCCCAATACAGAGTGGAAAACTTCACAGATCTGTCCTCGGTCATCCACTGCGTGAGGTTTCCCAGCCTGTTTTGGAAAGTCATTTTGGGGTTGTACTTGAATTTGTGTTTTAACGTGTGGTTTTGAATACTGACATCCGTTCCTGGCCACATTGCAGCGGCTGCCTTGTACCCAGACTCCTCCACGGACACCCAGATCGGAGTGGCTTCGTCCCACCAGAAAGGATCACTGTCGTTCTTAATGGAGAATGTCTTATTGGACACCGAATCGTACATAACATTGGCAAGCATGCCGTGGCTCTCAGCGTACAGGCCTGTGACGAGACTATAATGATTGGGAAAGGTTTTCGTCGTGAACACATTGGTCAGCTCGTGCACAAGAACGCCATCAGAGAAGAACTTCTCCAGATTGGGAAAAGAGTAATTGTTTAGATAGTCTGCACGGAAACCATCGAAGGACACCAGGAGGAGCGGCGGCACCTCATTCCCAGATCCCAGTCCGGTTTGGTTTCCAGTCGGCACACACAGGGTTAATCCACTACAGACGATCATGAGTACGTACAGATAACTGTTGACCTGCATCCTGAGGTGCGCGTGGGGCAGTCACTTTCTTCACTGTGAACATATGAAAGCTATTTATAACAGACAGACCAACGCTTGGTCATATAAAAGTCCCATAACAAAAATAATTTTTACCCACAAGCCATCAGTTTCCTCATTAACACTTGATAATTCATCAGTGGACAATCATACTTAACTAGTGACCATTACCAACCTACATCAAACTTTACTGAAAACATACTGTATATTGCATGTAGTTTTTTTCACGTACTTTATATCAAATAGTTGCAAATAGACATATACAAAACACAACAGTAACAAAAAAAAGACAAAAATACACAACTACATTACTATTCTTTAACTTATTTCAATACTCAAGATAATTGCACATGATGTATAATTGTATAATAAATAAGATAATTCAGTTTTGTGCTCATTTGTAATTAATATTAATATATATTAATAAAAAAAATAATAATATATATATATAGATATATATATACATATATCTATATATATACATAAATAATCATCAAAATAATAGTTGAGCCCTAGTTAATAAAAATACATTTTGCTGTAGCAAAATATTAGTTATTAAAGAACTTATTTATTCATTTTAATTCGGAGTCAATTTTATCTTTATACATTCAAAGTTAATTGAAGGCTAGTATATACTATTGTGTTAAAGTCTGTTGATCACGTGATCTTCTTGGAGGTCAGTGCCATCATCACATCTATATTCCAAGACAAATTATAAAAAATAAAAATAAGAAAACTTTTCACAGTTTTAAGCAATCAAATGTTTTCAATTGCATTAAATATTTCTGAACCCATGACCAGGAACTTAAATACTGGACAGTCCAGAAGATGCTTCACCTAATAAATGTCCAATTTCGCTTACTTTAACTTAAAAATAATAATAATAATTTAAAGAAAATGCCATATAATTATAAATATCGATATTTAGCCTATAAGTAGAACTTATAAAACATGTTTTGTGTAACAAGGAAGTGATACAGGAAGCACCGGAGGATAAAACGTGCTTCTAAATCCAATATTAAAAAGTGAGCAGGTGCAAAACATATTGGATCACATTTACTGGAGCTGATCAATAATCGATACAGACCTGATTATGATACAACGCTATGATTTAAAGTCCAATGTGCGTTTCGAAGACAGAACTGTTCTCAATAAACTATGAAAACTGCAACCTGAAAGAAAAAGACGAAAGACGAAAGTTACGTACCTTTCTGCTCAGGACGTCGGAAGGAGTATTTTTTAAATGCAAACACATTAAACTCTTCGTTGATGTCGATCTGATTAATAAAGTCAAGTATGTTCTGGGTTTGATGCGGTTTCTTGCGTTTCCTCAAACGAAAATACAGTGTGACGTCACGACATGACTGACAGATGCAGCAGCCAATGAGAGCGAGGGACGTCCCGCTGCAGGTGCTCTTCTAGTCATTTCAATTCAATTCAATTCAATTAAAAAAAAAAAAAAAAAAAAATATATATATATATATATATATATATATATATATATATATATATATATATATATATATATATATATATATATATATATATACATATATATGTATGTATATATATATATATATATATATATATATATATATACACATATATACATATATATGTATGTATATATATAATAATTCAATTATATATATATGTGATTATAATATTCCCTTTTATGTTTTCTTATTTAAATTTACATTTATGCATTTAGCAGACGCTTGTATCCAAAGCGACTTACAGTGCATTCAGACTATCAATTTTTACCTATCATGTGTTCCCAGGGAATCGAACCCCCAACCTTGCGCTTGCTTGCTAATGCAATGCTCTACCACTTGAGCTAAAGGAACACTATTATTTTTTACGGAATTATTTATTATTATTATTATACACTATTATTTATTTCATTTTCTATTCTCACTACTTTTTTTTTTTTTTTTTTTTAAGCCTCTAAAACAAGCATTCTCTTACTTTTTCTATTCTATGCAGATTTCATTTTCCAACAGGACATGGCACTGGCCAGTTGAAAAGCAGCTAATGGATGAAGATGGCAGAAGACTGTATATTCGCGAGATGGACGTTTGCGCATCTTGTCAATTTACAGTTGCACATGGCATTCGAGTTTACAAATAATCCTTGTTGTGTCTAATATGCATTGACCCAAGCAATTCACAGATATTGCCAGATAATCACTTTACATCATACTTATAACAGATTTGGATTGTTTATGAGTCTTGCTGTCATCCTTTCTTGCATTGTCTTGAGCCTTCACTTTGTCAATTATAAACTATACAGGTGATTCTCAATAAATTAGAACGTCGAGGAAAAATGAAAGTGAAACTTGTGTATTAAATTACTTTAATGCACATAGTCTAAGTCTTTGGTTCTTTTTATTGTGAAGATTTTTGCTAACATTTAAGAAAAACCCACCAATTCAAGATCTCAACAAATAAGAATATGGTGATATGCCAATGAGATAATCAACTCAAAACACGTGCAATGGTTTCCTGAGCCTTCAAAATGGTCTCTGACAATCATTGACACCCTTCACAAGGAGTGTAAGTCACACAAATTAATTGCCGATAAGCTGGCTGTTCACAGAGTGCTGTATCCAAGCATGTTAACAGAAAGTTGAGTGGAATGAAAAAGTGTGGAGGAAAAAGATGCACAACTAACTGGACTGAGGCCGGGGTCAAGGCATCAAGAGCCACCACACACAGACGTGTCGAGGATTTTGCTGAACCACAGACAACATCAGAGGCATCTTACCTGGACTAAGGGGAAGAAGAACTGGACTGATGCCATTGGTCCAAAGCCATTAGTCCTCTTTTCAGATGAGACGTTGTTTTGTATTTCGTTTGGAAACCAAGGTCCTAAAGTCTGGAGGAAGTGTGGAGAAACTCATAGCGAAAGTTGCTTGAAGTCAAGTGTTAATTTTCACAGTCTGTGAAGATTTTGTGTGCATCATCTGCTGGTGATGGTCCATTGTGTTTTTTGGAAACCAAAGTACAAATGTACCAAGAAATCCTGGAGCACTTCATGCTTCCTTCTGCTGACCAGCTCTTTGAAGATACTGATTTCATTTTGCAGATGAACTGAAGGCCACAGTCAAAGAAACCTGGGTTTCCATACCACCTCAGCATTGCCACAAACTGATCACCTCCATGCCAGGCCAAACTGAGCCAGTAATTAAAGCAAAAGGAACCGCTATCAAGGACTGAGTACATGTACAGTAAATTAAAATACTTTTCAGAAGACCAACAATTCACTAAATATTTTTTATTTTTTATTTTATGAAGTATTCTAATTTGTTGAGATAGTGAATTGGTCGGTTTTTGTTAAATGTGAGCCAAAATAATCACAATTAAAAGAACCAAAGACTTAAACTACATCAGTCTGTGTGCAATTAATGTATTTAATGCGTGAGTTTTAAAATTTTAGTTGAATTTCTGAACTAAATGAACTTTTCCTCGACATTATAATTAATTGAGATGCACCATGATATTGTTAGTGCCTGGATAACCCAGTCATTATGCTACATGAATATCGCCATCTACTGGATGTAAAATGCTCTGCAGCACATTTTGACATTTCATAATGTTAAGATCTACTTCTGTAGATATTTTGGCGAAAGTAACTCAAAAGTAATACAGGAGTCATGCAACGCATTTACAATTCTGAGACAGTAATATTGTAAGGTTAGGAATTACTTTTAAATAACAGTAACAAGTAATCTATAATGTTTGGAAGTAACTTGCACAACTTTTGATCAAGGGGTAAAGAATGAGGGACAGAATTCCTCACTTAGTCCCTCAAGCACACTCCAGATGCTCTGCTCCGTTAACAATGAACGAGTCCAAACACCTTTCTTCTAATCTAAGTGATGAGAAGAGATGTCACACACTTCTCAGAAACACCCACGTATTAGATTCAAACCTAAGTGGCACATAGATTATGTAATGTGGCTGACTGAGATCTGAAAGGTTAAGAACAGTTTTAGTTGAACCAAGCTGTAAAAGAAATGTGCTTTAAAAACTGTTCTGAGTTTCATGAATGAGGGGAGATGTTGTGTTTTTGTGAATTTGTGTGATACTAAGTATGGTCGCTAGAGGGCAGTAAAACCTAATAAGAAACCCAGAGAGCTTCCGCTATAAATAACATTATTGCAATAACAAATTAGCATCAATAAAGCTCAGTGCAATGGTGTCTTTTGCAGGAATCAGGGCTTTGCAAAAATACTGAGCCACGGGAACTTTTTGTGTCCATTTCATCCTTTTTTTCCCACAGTAGACGAATTTTTCCCAAAGTAGACTCTCTGTTTAGTTAGCAAACATAGTCTTTGTTTGGTTCTCCAAGCATTTTTCTTGAATTTCTAATAGAGTGAGCTGCATTACACGGCTTCTCTTAACAAACAAATCCATCAAGACATTTGTAACTACAAAAATTTAATTCCAAACAGTAGCCTAAAATATAAGTCCATAATCAGGTGGCGGATCTAGAAAAATATTGATGGGGTGGCGAGAAGGGGGCAGGAATTTTTAAGGGGTGGCAACATATGGCAGATGAATATATACTTAATTTAGTCACAATTATCACAGTTTGATGCTAAATAGTATATGTGCACACTACAAAAGGACTCAGGCTTTCATTTACAAACTTAATCTCATGCAATCAATGTCTTGCATTTGAAACAGTTCATATAAGGAATAAGTGACAATACCCCATAAGCACCACCACACTTACTAATGCTTGCAGTATGCATCGACATGTAATTAAGAGCATTATAAAAGGTTCAGTGTTATCAATATGTCAATTTATTAAGAGAAACACAAGATTTTAACAGCCTATGACATTTCCAGCTGGGGAGACTCAACTGATTTTCTACTGTTTAGTGTTAATCATCATCTAACTCAACCAGTCAAGAGCTAGATTTAGCCTTAGATGTTATATGAATATGGTCCCTGAAGCATAGGTTTTATTAGCTGACAATAATAATAAATAAATAAACATTATACACACAAATACAAATGTACTTTTAGAAATTGTTTTTGAAAAATATGGTGTTATTGTTTTGGCAAGTTTAAATTAAAACTTCTATGAAAACTTGTGTGATATTCCTTTAAAATAATGTTTTAGTATATCTTTTTAAAAGTATATTTTACTGAGCAATTTCTTACATAATTTCTTTGAGTTGGACCAAACTTTTATTTTGGTTAGTTGTATACAGAGTTTCTGTGTTTTTTAATTAACTATTATTATTAGCTATTAAGCCTACCTGAAGTATAGCATACTCTACTGTGCAATAGTACTATATTTCTGTCTGAATTTCTTCAAGTTATAACGAGATTTCATTTTGACAGGTTGTCATGAAGACATTGTCGTTTCTGTCAGTCTGTGTATACGATACGAATGAATGATGATAGTTTCATCAAATGAAATGGTGAAATCCTCTCATCTACTATAGGAGTGAAAATAGAACTTTAATCAAATAAAAAACTCAATGAATAAATTGTATTATTTACAAATCACAATTGTAGCTCTCGACATTTACTGGCTATAACTTTATTATTATTCTAATTTATTTTAAAGTCTCAAGCATTCAGAAATCATGCAAAAGGAAACCAAGCAGTTTTACTATGATAAAACCATGGTTTATTTTTGTAAGGGTTGTGATATGCATGTTTTTTGTTGAAGAAATTATAAAGGCCGTGTCATCTAAAGCAAAAAGGTGTCCAAAAATGAAAGATGAAGTGAATATTTGAATATTTAATTTGCAGTTACCATGGCTACAAGAAAGATGATTTGTGGTGTTATTGTTAAAACCATGTGTAATTTTCGTAAGGGAACCTGAAAAAAAAATATTTCACAGGAATGTGCCTGAAAGTGATAAACAGGCCTCATTTTTATCTAAATGATTTATACTTTATTTTAATATATATTAAAAATGTATAAGGTGTGCATTGTAGCTGACACCTAAATTAACACATTACAATTGTTTTATGAATGCAAGTCTTTCTCCTCAAATGCTATTGAGCTTCAAATTTGTGTTTGAGCCCATGTGAAAGAGTAGCATAATTTACATATAATTTACAGATTATTTTAATAAATATCAAACATTTAATTAAATTGTGCATTATAGCTGACACCTACATGAACAATTACAGTTGTTTTTATGACTATAGTCATTCTCCTCAAATGCTACTGACGTTAGAAAAGTGTATACCAATATCGCATGTAACTTTAGGGACCGTCTCATAGCTGTCAACCCTCCCGTTTTTTCCGGGTTTCTCACGTATTTTAGGTCTTTTCCCGCTGTCTTCCCGTTTTAGTATTTTCCCGTAAAATATCCCGTAATTTTACACTATGTGTTAACTCAGAACACGCATCTATCTGTGTCTGTGAAGTGGCTTGCACTTGGGTTGCTTTACCTCCAGTACAGCAGGTGGCAGTAGCTTAGGCTACCATCGAAGAAGAAGATGTTGCAGCGGCGCCAGCGTGCGGGAGGAAGAGGGAAAAAGTAGCGGGAAGTGAACTTCGAGAGAGTAGATGAGTGTGATATGCGATGATGGATTAGGACACCGAATGCCAAAATCACTGAATTAATCACCAACCAAAATTATGCCGATATTTGAGTAAATGGGGGTCCACCTTCCACTACCTGACAAGCAGCCATGTAGGTCCAAATTATGCCTACTGCAAAATTAGTCGTTGTCAGGAAAAACGACGTTTCTCAGCACGAAATTATTATTAATATTAAATTATTATTAATATTACCTTGTTCATAAATAAATCACTTTTAACATATCAATTGGTCTGTCATTCTTTAATATATATTGTGTAGTTATAAACTCTTTAGATTGTTAATGATTAGTGCTTTTTTTTTTTTTTTTTTAAGTTTGTGGATAAGAATCGTGTAAAAAAAAAAAAAAAATCCCTTATTTTGGGGATGGATTCCGGGAAATGTCCCTTATTTTCAATGTTCAATGTTGACAGCTATGGTCTCAGTTGGTGCCCGGCGGATTGAGTCAGTTTGGGAGTTCGGAGCGGGATCGCGAATCATTTGAGTCAGTTCGGGAGTTCAAAACATGTTCGCGAATCATCAGTTCGGGAGTTCGTAGCGGGATCGCGAATCATTTGAGTCAGTTATGGGGATCGCGAATCATTTGAGTCAGTTATGGGGATCGCGAATCATTTGAGTCAGTTCTGGAGTTCGTAGCGGGTTCGCGAATCATTTGAATCAGTTTGGGGATCGCAAATAATTTGAATCAGCTCGGGAGTTCGGAGCAGCTTCGCGGATCATTTGAATCAATTCGATAGTTCGTAGCGGGTTCGCGAATCATTTGAGTCAGTTCGGGAGTTCATAGCGGCTTCGCGGATCATTTGAATCAATTCGAGAGTTCGTAGTGGGTTCGCGAATCATTTGAGTCAGTTCGGGAGTTCGTAGCGGGTTCGCGAATCATTTCGGGAGTTCGTAGCGGGTTCGCGAATCATTTGAGTCGTTTTGGGGATCGCAAATCATTTGAATCAGTTCGGGAGTTCGGAGCGGGATCGCGAATCATTTGAATCAGTTCGGGAGTTCGTAGCGGGGTCGCGAATCATTTGAGTCAGTTTGGGGATCGCAATTCATTTGAATCAGTTCGGGAGTTCATCGCCCCTGGTCCATAATCCATAATATTGGTTTCTCTAGTCCAAAAATCATCTCAATCCGGAGAGAAATATGCACAGATCGAGCACCATTTACTAGTGAAAACAGTTCAAAACGAGATGGACTTTTTCATGTTTGTTAGTAAGAGTCTTGTTGTCAGTTTTTCTCTGATATATTATGAACAAGAGTCAACGATGAGTCATGAACACAATTACAAGGAAGTGCTTGTTATAAAAGAAGACTAACTAGCAAAACAAGTGTTAGCGCACTGTGTGTAAACTGTCATCATTACAGAACTGCACAGGTATGTTTTCTTTTACAAGGCCATTTCTATTTTATATTATTGGACAGTTTAGCACATTAAAGCATAGGCTACAGTAGATTTTAATATTTGCTTCCTGCATTGTTTGATGTTATTTTTGTTTCTTTTATATTTCAGATGCCTATATTTCAGCAGTCATAAAAAGTCATTTTTTTCCCCTCATTTTCTAAATTTGTATGTTTACCACAATGACAAAAAAGCATATGTATTTTTTTATTTAATTTCATATATATATATATATATATATATATATATATATATATATATATATATATATATATATATATATATATATGTATGTGTGTGTGTGTGTGTGTGTGTGTGTGTGTGTGTGTGTGTGTGTGTTTGTATAACTTATTTATCAAACCAAGACCAATTATTAAGATTTTTTATTTGTATACATTTGACAATCCATTTATTATTATCATAGTTTAATAATCTATACTAATAATAATAATAATAATAATAATAAAAAATTATTTAATTTTATAAATAATTTTTTGTTAGATTGATTTGTTTTTTTTATTTCAGTGGCCGTTTACTTTGTTACACCATTTGTTTACTGAACCAATTTATTAAAAATGCTATAAAAATTATTATTATTTTATTATTATTATATATTTTTACTATTATTTATTGGATCAGCATTCTTCAAGAGTTCAGTGAACAAATCTTGAGGGCACTTGAAATGTCAACCTCAATTTCAACTTGTTTTCTGAATAATGGCAGATTTCCTCTGAAGAGACACCTGGAAACCTGTTTGGAAACAGTTATTGTTTTACATCTCCTCTCACTGCCACAAGTTTCTCAGAAATGCCACACAATAAAATGCATTATATATACAGGATATTATATTTTTAGTAGCTGTTTACCTTCTTTATTCCCTTCTGTCGCAGGAAGAGATTTATTTATCAAACGTCTTTTTATTAAAGCAGGTAATTTGACATACAATTCACTTGTACATTCTGAGAGCTCTTTTTTTATAACCAATTCAAAAAAAATAGATAAAATAAAATACAAAAGGTAATTTAAAACTTAAAATGGTACAACATTAAAAAGGCAAAAACAAAACAAGAACACACACATATAAAGACAAAAAAAAAAAAAAAAAAAAAACCCACCAGACTGACCACAATCCCCCACAATATCCCAACCCCCTATTCAACCATCTAACCCCTTCCCATTTATCTTCACCCTTCCTCGTAGACCTTCACTCTAAAACTATTAACATTGTCACATATCGTGTGCTAGGATGCGGACTGTTGCACCGAATTTGTAGTTTTTAGGTATGATATGAGGGGTTTCCATGTTTTATTGAATAAGTTGAGCCTGTCTCTCATTGTATATCTTATCCTTTCTAAATGAAGTGTGTTAGTTAAATCCTCTAACCACATCTTAGAGGTAGGTACAGTTGCGCTCTTCCATAAGATGAGGATTAATCTCTTTGCTATTATTAAGCAATAAGAGAGAAAACGCTGTTGTGCCACGCTCAGTTCTCTGAAGGTCTCCGATATTCCAAGAATGATAAACATGGGCTCAGGTTCGATTGAAGTATTTATGACCTCAGACATAATGTTGAATATATCAACCCAGAACAATTGAACCCTTGGGCATAGAGCAAAACTATGGAGAAGTGTTGCTACGGAAGAGTGGCACTTATCACACATGGGTGACACTTCTGGGTATATGTGATGTAGTTTCTCTTTTGAATAATGAAGCCTATGCATAATTTTAAATTGGACAAGACAATGTCTTGCATTGTCTGAACAATTATGTATGTTTTCAAGACTATCTTTCCATAAATCATCTGAAATAGATTCACCAAGTTCCTCTTCCCACTTTCTTTTATAGTTTTCAGT
Source organism: Carassius auratus (assembly GCF_003368295.1). Classification (NCBI taxonomy): domain Eukaryota; kingdom Metazoa; phylum Chordata; class Actinopteri; order Cypriniformes; family Cyprinidae; genus Carassius; species Carassius auratus. The sequence goes on from NC_039284.1 coordinate 15,843,916, forward strand.
CAATGGGGAGCTTATTAGTAAAAGGCTGTTATAGACACGTGATATCAGTTTACTTTCGTTAGGAGACAATTTCAGACAGTCGTCTATTTTAGATTGTGGTTCAGTCTCAAATTCTCTTAAGTATTTCCGAACGTAGTCCCTAACTTGCAGGTAACGAAAGAAATTATTTTTCCCCAGTTCATATTTCTTCTGTAATTGCGTGAATGAAGCAAAGATGCCTCCCACGTATAGATCACCAATACATTGGACACCCCTTTCACACCATGTAGAAAAGGCTCCATCCAGACTGGAGGGGGCAAATGTGGGATTTCTAGTGATGGGTAAGAGAAGAGAGATTGGTTTAAGATTAAAGGTGGTCTTGATTTGTTTCCAGGTACAGATCATGCTATGAATGATGGGATTGTTATTATACAGGGACTTATTAACCGCAGCTGGAGCTAGTAGGACTGCGGCCATAGAATACGGGTGACAGTCTTCCCGCTCCAGCATTAGCCAATCAGACATTGGTATTGAAGTGTCCAACCAAAAGGTAAACATCTTAATCGCTGAGGCCCAGTAATATAGCAAAAAATCTGGGAGTGCCAATCCCCCCTCTGGCTTTGGCCTACAGAGATGTTTTTTACCTATTCTGTGAACTTTGTGTCCCCACAGAAAAGGAACTATCAAAGAATCTAAGTTTTTTAAAAAAGATTTTTTTAGAAACATTGGGATGTTTTGAAATAGGTATAACAATTGCGGGAGAAAGATCATCTTTATAGCATTAATTCTCCCAATTAAAGAAATTGGGAGCGTGTCCCAAAATGATATTCTAGTCTGTAATCGCTCTATTAGAGGGGGGAAGTTTGCCTGGAATAGAGAGGAGTACTGCTTTGTCACTTCTATCCCCAAATAGGTAAATTTCTCTGGAGAGATTGTAAATGGAAAGTGATCTAGGTGTGTTAAGTCACTCATTTGGACCGGCATTAAAACACTTTTAGACCAATTAATCCGATAACCCGAAAATGTCCCAAACAGGTTGATTTTGTCAAGAAGATTAGGGATGGTAATTTGAGGCCTCGTTATATATAAAAGGATGTCATCTGCGTATAATGATATCTTATTATTTGTGTCTTTGGTGGAGTATCCATGAATCTGGGGTTCCATTCTAATACATTGGGCTAGAGGTTCGATAGCCAACGCAAAAATTAAAGGGGATAGTGGACACCCCTGCCTTGTCCCTCTATGTAAACTAAACGGGGAGGACATTGTCCGGTTTGTTAGGATTTGAGCCGTAGGATTCTTGTAAATGAGTTTGATAAGTGACAGGAACTTACTTCCGAAATTGAACCTGTTAAGAACTTCAAATAAATAACACCACTCGATCTGGTCAAATGCCTTCTCGGCGTCAAGTGCAAGTATGACAAGATCAGAGGGTGGACCTCTCTTTGTGTATATAATATTGAAAAGACGTCTAAGATTAAAAGTAGCACTCCGATTTGGTATGATGTCGCAGGAAGAGATGCGTTTGCAGGACCAGCAGCATGTGTCAGCTCATGCATCTGCGCAGTTATGTCTGACCTGTGTGACGTCCCCATGTCTCCTGGATTAGGGCTCTCGGCAAATGAATTCTTAGCAATGCATATTGATTAGTAATATGCATTGCTAGGAATTCATTTGGACAACTTCAAAAGCGAATTTCTCAGTATTTGTATTTTTTTTGCAACTTTTGACTCAAGATATTCAAATAGTTGTATCTCTGCCAAATATTGTCCTCCTAACAAACCATACATCAATGGAAATCATTATTTATTCAGCTTTCAGATGATGTATAAATCTCAATTTCAGAAAACTGACACTTAGTTTTGTTTTGTGGTCCTGGGTCACACATGAGCTGAAAATTTGTTTCATAAAACTGAACTTCTCAAGAGTCACAAAAAAGATTAAATCAATACTTTGTTGAAGAAATTTACAGAGCAAATATTGAAATTTTATTTAGTTTTATTTACTTTTCAGTGTGAACATTTCTAACAAGAAATAAGTAAATATTTGATAGCAAATATTTTATTTTCATTTTGCTATTTACTATTGCAGATCCTTTCCTCTCTTGCTGAAGTATTAGGAGGATTAAAACCCTTCTAGCGTGTCTGTTAAAAACACCATAAACTATTTTTAACAAAAGACAAGTGCTGCCAACAGTTCAAACCGGTTCTCACAAAGATAAACACGGTTTTCTTCTGCGACTGCTTCTGTCTGAGATCTCAGAGCCTGAGGAGAAAGTTTTCAGAAGGTCAGGAACAGCCACAAATATTATAGCTTATTAAATTATAATACTGGTGTACACAGCACATATCACATCGCCTCACAGACATACTGTTTCTCATTGTGCAATATCTGTTGTTTGCAATGCCACGTTTTCACAGACTGCTATTGTAATGAAAGAGGTGTGTTTCCATTATTATTCAGCAAACCTCTCCCTCTTTGTACTATTTATTTAACCTGTTTGTTCAGTCACCAGAGGGTTAGGCCAATAGTAAAGACTTTGAGTTTTAAGACACTGACAGAGATTGTAGCTCAAGCCGCTCACGATGCAAGTGCCGTGGAACTTCAGATTCGGGATAGTGATCCTCGGAGACTCCTCCGTGGGGAAGTCGTCTCTTCTGCATCGCTATACTGAAGGAACGTTTGATGAATCCCGTCAGTCTCCGCTGGGAATTGATTTCAAGGTGTCCAACATGTACTTTGACCCTGATGTTGTGATCAAACTGCTTCTGTGGGACACTGCAGGCCAGGAGAGATTTCGGTGAGTGTTTTTCAGTGAAACCCAGAAGATATTAACACTGATGGTACTTCTTTCTTGACATGTTGAAAGTTTATGCAAATTCAAAACCTGATGCTTATAAATTATAGAAGTGGGACAACAGACTATATATGCATTATAATAAGATTAAGTAGGTATTATGTGGGTAAATGCATATTACACAAAACATATAGATAAGAGAAGAGTCATTATAATATAAATTAAATGCTGTCATTTAGTTATTTAAACTTTTCTATTGGCCAAAATTCATCTGATGATCTTTTGCGTTTTATTACACTATTTTGAATCTTATCTTATCTTATCTTATCTTATCTTATCTTATCTTATCTTATATTATATTATATATTTCGCCATTTTAAATATAGTACTGTATAAAAGTTTGGGATCAGTAAGACTTGTAATGTTTTTTTTAAAGGAGCCTCTTATGCCCATCAAGGCTGCATTTATTTGATAAAAAACAACCAAAGTAATCTTGCAAAATGTTATTACAATATAAAATAATGTTTAATATTTTAGTATCCTTTAAAATATAATTTATTTCTGTGATGCAAAGCTGAATTTCCATCAGCCATTACTCCAGTATAAAGTGTCACATGACCACTAAGAAACCGTTAATATACTGATTTATTATTAGAATTATCAAACAGTTGTACTGCCATATATATATATATATATATATATATATATATATATATATATATATATATATATATATATATATATATATATATATATATTTTTTTTTTTTATTTTTTTTTTAAACTGCAATACTTTTTTACTTGGATGAATTAAAAGATACAAAGAACAGCATATTATATTAACATATATAATATTATAATAAACATATTAAGCAGCACAACAGTTTTCAGCACTGATAATAAATCAGAATATTAGAAGGATTTCTGAACATCACGTGACACTGAAGAATTGCGCAATGATGATGAAATGTCAGCTTTGCATCACAGGAATAAATTAGATTTTAATGCACATTAAAATAGAAAAACTTTATTTTACATCATAATAATATTTCACAATTTTAAATATTTTCCTGTAATTTTGATAAAATAAATGCAGCATTTATGAGCATAATAAACTCCTGTAAAAAACATAAAATATCATTCTGATTTTAGGAATTAAAACTTTTGTAACATGCAAAATCACTACCACTATTTAAATTTTTAGTTTCATTGTTTAAATTTTGCAGTGAAAGGGGAAAATATTTAAAGACATAAAGGCATAAAGTTATGCTGTGAGAAATGGCAACCATATATCATACTTGTATATTTCATATTTCAAAATAGAGGTGTTCTTCATAAGTCAGTGTCAATAAACAACTTTTTCAACCTGAATTAAATGATCTTTATTTTTTTTCTCTCTGCTAATAACTAAAAAAATATGCAGTACTTTGTAATTGTCAAGACTTTTAAATTTCTTTCAATCCAAAAATGAAATAAAATAAATAAGAATGATATTTATTCATTTATTTGAAATAAACCCACTCTAAAATACTGAGTGGAGTTGCTCGGTTCCTCAGCATGCGTGAATCTGAGCCTTTTTTCCGCAGGTCCATCTGTAAGTCTTATATGAGGAACTCTGTGGGCTGCATCCTGATGTTTGACGTCTCACAGCGCCAGACGTTTGACCGCGTACGCAGCTGGCAGCAGGAAGTCCTGGACTATGTGAAACCGAACCCGATGTTCTTCGTGCTTGTGGGACACAAATGTGATCTGGCCGTGGGCCGACAGGTCAGGAAGAGTGAAGGAGACGCTCTAGCTAAAAAACTCAACATGCTGGCTTATCTTGAGGTCTCGACAAAAGAGAACATTAACGTCAAGGAGACGTTTGAGACCCTTACCAGAGGCATATATAACCTCTTCCAGCAAGGCAAAATACCCACCAGAGGCGACTGGCAGGGGTTAACGGTTGGGGCCACCGTTCAAAAAGAGTCACCTGTGACTAAAAAGTCTGCTTGCTGCAACTGTGGATGACTTTACTGTGAGATTCAGCCTCAGACAAACCTTCCTGGACATAGAATTGTATTGAAAATGACATTTACTTAAGTATTTTACATGCATACTATAACATGAGCCCTGTAAGTTTTTGTGCATGTCTGTAACATGCCACTCACAAGTACTTTTCTCTCTATATGCCTGTCTGTTAATCAGATTTGTGACACAGAAAGAGCTAATGGCAATTACAGACCTAACTAAAACTAACTTCATGCAATATATATATATATATATATATACTGTATGAGTATTGTGGCTTTGCTTACTGACATTATCAACAATGTTTACAGCTGTCATTTGCACAGAAAACAATGCTCTGAAAAACCTGCACATCTGTAAAAATGCATGCATTAAATATTATTTGTTTAATAATTATGGCCTTCCACAAGTCTTGTTTCTATAAAAATGGGTCTCAAATAATACAGCACCATCTAGAGGCCCTGACAAGCACCTTCCAATGGAAATAGTTTCATTCTAGAACAGAACAATTACAAACGTTTGTACTTTACAAGATGTTAACTGATGTGGATTATTGTGATGTTTTTATCAGCTGCTTGGACTCTCATTCTGACGGCACCCATTCACTGCAGAGCATCCATTGGTGATACAGAACAACTGATTTTATTTCGGACAGTGACAATACTTTTATTGCAGTAGATCTGATTTTTAATTGCAATAAAAGCGTCTGAAATGTTTCACATCAAGCACAATAACTTTTTATTTTATCATCACTATTAATGGCTTTTACATCTTATTTTTAACTTAAGACAGCTTGTTATGCTGCTTAATATTGCAAACAAGTTCTGAACCTTATTGTTTTAATTTCTTATGCTTTCAAAGTTAGATTGCTCCCCTGAAATGAATTATGTCTTTAACTCTGATAGATTTAGTGATAATGAAACTGATACGACTAAAACTAAACCGACATTTAATGATGGTTTCAGACTAGATTTCAGATTATGTGTTCAGGTAATATTTAATTGCTCAAGAAGCAGATAAAGTGAAAATGAGTCTACATGTGGGAAAACTAATAATACTACATACAAAGTTTTCATTTCAGTCACATTTTATTGTATTAAAATGACAAAGATACAAAATTTAAGCATCTGTCCATGTGTACATTTGTATCTTGTTTTGTATCTGTGGAATCTGTACAATACATATAAGCTTTGTATCATTTTCATAACAAAATTTTAGATGTTGCATAAAATCTCAAACAACAGAACAGAGATAAAGATATTTGAACTTATAATGGCATGTATAAAAAAAAAGGGAAAAAAAGGAAGAAAAAAAGAGGAAGTTCTGGCACATTCCCTAAACCCCTAAACATGGTGTAAAAAGTTCATAAAATATGTCTCATATTTGCCCTTGGAGACAACTGTATCTGTATTCTGTGTATCTTTATGCAAGTAAAATAAAACACATGAACTATGCTGCTATTTACCCTGATCTGCCCTGTACACATGGTGTGTAGCGGCCGGCTGATGTTAGTCCATTAAAATACAGTTTGAGGTTAAGACTGAGATCTAGTAATATTGCAAAACAGATAAAAAACAGTTATCTTTCAACCCTTGTTTTTTCAGAAACACAAGACCAGCATCAAATTGAAAACAGTAAATAAAGATTTTTTTGCTGGTGATTATTGAAGAGCAGCCTCATGAAATCAAATACTTTCACTTTATGAGACGACAGCACAGAAAACCATTCACAATCTGACATGATAAAACAAAAAAATCCTTTGAATTATGAAGACACCAGACAAAATGAGAAGAGAAATTAAAAATATATATACCGAATTGTCAGAATACCTTTAATGCTGATAAATCAACAACTATGGCACATCCATGCAAAATTACACAGACACTTTTTGTTCTTCTTATATCCATTTATGGGCTTCTAGTTACTGTACTTTCCCGACTACAAGTCACACTTTTTTTCATAGTTTGGCTGGTCCTGCGACTTATAGTCAGGTGCGACTTATTTATCAAAATTAATTTGACATGAACCGAGAGAAATGAACCAAGAGAAAGCATTACCGTCTCCAGCCGCCAGAGGGCGCTCTATACTGCTCACTGCTACTGTAGTCTACACTGAGCAGCATAGAGCGCCCTCTTGTGGCTGTAGACGGTAATGTTCTCTCTTGGTTATTGGTTCTAATCTAAATAAATGCGATTTATAGTCCAGTGAGACTTATATATGTTTTTTTCCTCATGACATATTTTTGGACTGATGCGACTTATACTCATTCTCAAATACGGTATTATCTTTTTTAATATAAAATCGTAAAAGCTACTGAAACACGGACAATTTTTCAAATCAAAAAGATACAGCCAAATCGAAACAGTCAGAGATCTAAAGAATAATATACATTCAGATTCCATAAATGTTTAGACAACACGTCACACAAAATTCAAAAATAAAAGTACACCTAGATTTATTGAATCTGTTTTAACATTCAAATAAATGCTATGACATTAATACAATCCATAGAGCCGATCAAAAATCAACTATAATCAGTTAACCAGTAAATAAACAGCCTTGTCTCTAAAAAACATAAACTAGCAAACCTTTCAAACACATACTGTAGAATACAAACCCTGACCAGACAACTAATGCTAAACTACCTTTCAAGTAAGAGAATATCCTTAAAACACAAATACAATCACCCCTTACTGAGAAATCAGATGTAGTTGTATATCTGTATGTGGGTACTTTAGCTTGAGGTCACCCTGCACTGCTTTGTTAATAAATTGTTAATAAATAAAAGGTCTGTCACTATTTATATTTGGTCTCTCAAAAGTAATAAATGGTCCGTCCTTAGTAGGTATTTATAATTTCAGTGGTGAGAAAAATAATAAACAAACTTTATGCACAAAAGAAAGTAAGAAAAAAAAAATCATGTTCCATGTTCAAAACAAGTTCTACTGAAAGCATCAGAAAATCATTAGAAAATGCACTTACAATGGAAGTCTATGAGACATTGCACTGAAATAAACATAAATTAAAGCCACAATATCTGCGAAAATTGCTTACTTAACTTGTCTGTGCAAAGCTAAAATCAACATTTCATCTTCTGACCATGTGAACACATTAATTGTTACACTGCATTATGATGATTGAGATTATACAGCTTAAATTAAACACATTATTGGTGCATGTTTCTGTTTTTAAACTACACTGACATCCATTGTAAATATATTGTTGTTTTTACAAATGTAGAGATGAGTTTAAATCCTTTTCTGCCTTAATTGACAACATGCCTCACATCCTGTCCATTCAGTTGAACTGGTTTTGGACCTGAAATTTCATTTATATTTAACAGAACATTTAACTTAAAGAAATAGTTCACCAAAAAATGAAAATCAGCTGACAATTTACTCACCCTCGGTATATTCAAGTTGTAAATGAGTTTGTTTATTCATCAGATTTGGAGAAATGTTGCATTTCTTCACTTGCACACCAATGGATGGTCTGCAGTGAATGGGTGCCGTCAGAATGAGAGTCCAAACAGATGATAAAAACAGGTAACCAGCAATCCACAAGTTTCTCCAGTGAATAAGCCATAGAGAAATCTGCACAGATCGTGCACTTTTATGCATGATATGTGGGACACAACAGGAAATTGACTTTTCAGTGTTATTACTGTGGATTAGAAACACCTTAATGATGGATTTCCTTCTTAAAAACACAGCTTTTTACTTCACAAGACATTAACTGATTGACTGGAGTGGTGTGGATTATTGTGATGTTTTTATCCGCTGTTTGGACTCTTTTTCTGACGGCACCCATTCACTGCAGAGGACACACAGCTGAGACAGTGATGCAATGATACATTTCTCCAAATCTGACGAAGAAACAAACTCATTTACATCTTGGATGGCTTAAAGGTGAACACATATTCAGCAAATACATTTTTAATGGGTGAACTATTCCTTTAATTAATTTATTGATCCAAAAGCATTTAATATTAAATTGTAAATGCAACAAACAAAAACAAACAAACACAGATTATTCGAGTTAACATTCCCTGCATGTTTAACCAGACAGTTTGGAGTTCAGATGTGCTTCACTTTCAGTACAGACTGATACATAAACACACAAAACATTAAATTTCACATTCCACAAGGATGCACATAGCAAAAGCTAGGCTTCATTTAACACATACAACAGAGATGTCTTTTACACTAGACAATTCAGACTCCTGCTTGGAACGACTACACTGTTGCATGAAATAAAAGTTGTCTATATTACATTATGATGTATGTTGAGATTTAACTAAAAAAACGACAATCCAGATCTCACCAGAGAACCTGAATAATCATATTGAGGTCATAGAGCTAAAACACTTTATATTCAATATCCAAACATAACCTGTAGTTCAGCTTGACATTATTTAGATTTTACGAATACAACTTATTCTTTATGCGAATCCCAAACATGAAATCTCAATGTTCATGCACAACATTATTTCACACTCCTGTTCGTCGAGGGCAATCAAGAAAATAAAATAAAATAAATATAGAAATAAACATTCATCAAGAGGATTTTCAACACAATCCAAGAATTGCAACATGAATTTATGTGGAAATTAACTCAACATGCTCATTCAATTATTTTCTTTGAGGTGAATCCATTTCATGAAAAACATAATCTTAAGTTTCCATTATACACTCAAATCCTACTTTGACACATGAAAAGCTCATCATAAACGAAATATTCAGAACATACAAATTAAGCCTCCTTCAGACTATCAGAATTGGTAAAATATATTGCAAATATAGTATTTATATATATATATATATATATATATATATATATTGTATAACACGTTTCTTATGTGAATAAATCATATGTGGGATAAAAATAAAAGTAACATTCCTTCTCAAAGCAACTTCAGTATTTCAGAATACACTCGTGTTTGACAGGAACAGAAATCTGTGGAAATATTACAACAAAGGTGATACTGTATTTATAATCTGAAGGGGTATTTTTGAAACAACTTTGACTTTGACAAAAAGATGTGATAGCTGGTCTTTATAACCCTACAGGAGGAATAGCTGAATATATAAATGACAGTATAGCCTGCATTGCATTTTACACTGAATAGTTTTAATAAGGGAAAAAAATATATGTAAATATAAAGCTCAACTAATCTAAAACATTTTTAGATTGTGAGTTCTTCTAAACTGTTACTGTTCCATCAGTCGTGCTAAATTATTCAAAATGTAAAATTTAAAGCAATTATTCAAAAGCAATGACATCACTGCCCAGCATATTTTCTTGCTGTCTAAAAAAAAGAATAGAAACAAGAACCATAATCCAAACTTAAAGAGATACAACTTTTAGATCTTTTAAAGTGAATCAAAACTTTTAAATCTTTTCAAGTGAATCAAAGTAAAATCAGTTTAAATCAAATGTTAAATATTTTTTTGAAATTGCATAGTCTGGAATTGAGGAACTGCGTTTTGATTGTTGAATTTGTATTCATTTAGCGGTGTTTTGTCCATTTGAGCACTGAACCTGTCCTTTTCACAATCCTGCTTGAACATAAAGTCACTTATATACACATGGTTTACCATTTTAGTAAAACAAATTTATGTGGAACATTTAAATTGAAAGTGAAAAAAGGGTTAAATACAACAATTTCAATACAAATGTTTTTACAATAAGGTGAAAAACTCATTTGTTTTAAACCACACACACACAAAAAAAAAAAACATCCTCTAATATTTCAGTTCCCAGGGGAATTCAAAACAAATCCAAATGAAACCATACACCTATTCTAAGTGCTATTGTAGCATTACAGGGCTACAGTTCCCACCAAATCACAAAAACAAACCAATATAGAGAAAACATTATTCGTCTGTACATAACAACAGAAACATATACTTCTCCTGTACATTATATACAAGACATTTCTGTTCTGTAATTTTTTTGGGATGAACAGTCTGATACATTGATCAGTACAAGGTAAGGCTTCACAAGAACAAATCTATACATTTAAAACTTAATATACAAAATATGGTTCAGTTTTAGCACCTTGAAGATCCTGTTCTAGTCACTGGTGAAGCAGTACTGGACATCACATACAGAAATCAACTTCAGCCCTAACGTTTGCAACACAATGTCATAATGGGCTTTAAATCTGTCATTTTTAATAAGCCGATGTCTATTACTGCTTCACTGCGGTCTGTGTAGCATCTATTCCAATGCAGTCACGTAACCATGCCAACGCTGGAATGTTTACAGCATCGTTCTGTCTTGTTGCAATGTTACATGTGTTTATGTACAGTTCCATTTACTGCATTGGCACATTTGAAAGAAAACAAAACAGAAATACACTGGCATTGTTGTTTGCTGAACTGGTGGCCTTGGCGGTTAGAAGCACCGACATTATAAGGCACCAAAGGGTAAAATAAATGGGTGAAAAATGGAATAATGGCAAATTAAAACTCCTATCGACATGACATCCTAATGATGACATCATAAATAATGCCATCATTTTAAAATGTCTGAAAACCAAGCGCAGTGTTAAAAATAAAGCTTCCAAAAGGGGTGGCTGAATGCTTCATTATTCTGTATAATGATAAATGCATAATCATAACATACACTTATATTAATAACTGAATGCTGCAATATTGTCTAATACTGTCCTTATCAAGGAAGCCCTTGCATTCTCTGACAGTAGCTGAAGAACATTTCAGTTTGACATATTCAAGTCTGTCAGAGGAAAATAAAATGCCTGAGTAAACAAACTATTTTTTTTTTACTTCATCATATCAAGTACTGTCTAACAGGACAACAGTAATGTTTGAGGTTTTTTCAGCATGGTTATATTTCATAATACAGTCCATAGCATTGTTTCTAAACCTTATAGACTCAACGAGCTGAATGCATTTAAATGCTCAATGCTTGGTTAGAAAGAGAACTCGTCACAGTGTATTAGTGGCTGGAGGAGGCCAATAGGTGCCTAATATTTACAGCACAGATGTGCATTACTGAAAATGCACCAGCGGACATAATACGGCACAAAAAATAAAATAAAAACACACTTTGGCAAAACTCAAAATGATAGCATGAACAGATGCAGGTTTTTCCAGCAAACAACAGTGATCCAGAATGCAGCGGATGACTGAAATCAAAGCAAAACATTCACAGAAATCACACACACAGCCTTGAAATGAACGCCAGAGGAGGACTGTCCTCAATGATGACCTATAGATTTATATAGCATTACTATATATTTATATTTGCAGGGAAATCTAAAAGATGAATATCTGCACCAGAATACACCTGAGCCACATGTTAATGTGAGGGAAGGGCTAGCAGCAACCAGGGAGGAAGCCGAGTCGAGAGACCCAGTGTTAAAGAGCCATTTTATGGGAAACACGTGCCAATTGGTGATTAATCTTAAGCTCTTTTTCCAACCTGGCAAGAACCCTTTTCACCTGCTGGATGCACCGGTATAGCATCTGGTTGTTGGGATCAGAGCAGGCACAATGGAGTCAAGGACATAAGTGATATCCTCTATGTGGTGCACCAAGCCAGCGCTGCTTCAGGTTCACTCTTATTTGGAAACTCAAAATGGCAATGAATTCATGTGAAAAGCAAGGGCCATGGCACTGGAGACAGTTCAAAGTAAGGTGCACCAAGTAATTTTTTGTTTGTGTTTCACTGACCAATGCAGAAAAAAAAAAAACTTGTGCTGATTCAGTGTTTTATTGTAATTGAAATATTGGATTCAAATATGAAATAATAAATTTCACGTTTAATTCAATCAGTAACTGCTTTTTTTTTTTTTTTGCATTTATTTGCATATTTTTGAGTGAAAATAGTTACTTTAATATTTTTACATTTCATGCATTTTGAACAGGAAGTGCTTTTTATTTTATTTTATTTATTTATTTTTGAATGTGCATCATTTTAAACACTTTTCAGAATACAGTTATTTCTTTAGGGGAATAAATCTTTACATAAATTCTTTTTTATAAAATACTTAGTGCACTTTTCATAAACCCACAGTTTTCACATGGCAAAATAATCAGAGTAGCACCAAATAAGCAAACTGCATGCTAAAATAGCAAGAAATAAATGCTTCACTATAAGCACCAATCAGGAAGGAGGATGACCTTGACAGGCGGCTGGGTGCACCAATAGCAGAGAGAGACTTTTACAGTAGAGGATGTGATTTGGCTTTGTTTCGCACTGCGGGCGGCAGCGAGCCCTGTGTGTTGAGGCAATTATCATCCTCTTCTCAGACGATCGCAAAATCCTCCTATGGTCAGACTCTGACAAGTTTACTTGTGTAAATACACTCAGGTATATTCAGGCAAAGATAACTTCAAATACCTTTAGCTTAGCATCTTGTTGCACCTTAGAATTAAATAAATGTTAAAAAACTGACAATTAAGTCATTACACATAGGAAAAATATGTGGGCCGGGGTTCCTCAGAGAACCGCAGCCACATTTCTGCACCTCACAAGTTTATTACTTTGAACTTTGGATGAGGAGACCACACAAACAGATGAAAGTATTAACCATATACACACTATGCAGTCTAAATGTGGAAAGAGGTTGAAATAATGGAGAGGACCAGTCATACAACGCCACCTTGTTGAGGGTTTTATGTGCTTCACGCGTTATGTTCACACCGCAGCTGAATCTGGGCTAATTCTGACTTGATTTCCACTCACATGTGTGAACCAATCAAAATCAACATAAATCATAACTACACACTTTCACACTTGGTCGGCAGAATGATGTTATATATGTATAAATTATATAATTGAAAATTACACACTGTAATAATAAAACAGTTATAAATGAATGAGGGATTTTGGATTGTGGTGTGAACAAAGCCACAAAACAAAAGCATCCCAAAAATTGAGGGAAAATAATAATACAATAATAATAAAATCAATTCAATGTGCTAATCTCTTTGCAGAACTGTTCCTTCAGAACCATGCATGAGCTGTGTGCTTTTATTATTTATTTATTAATATAAATTTCTCACTAAACAGATCCAACATGATTCTCTGTGCAATATTAACCATACTTATTGTGCAAAGGGTTTAATGGATTTGTACTGTGCTATACAGAGTCAATGAGGTATTTCTGTAATAACCAAAGAATACAATAGTCAAGACACTTTAACATACTATATAGATTTTAAGGCAAACAGACAATGAATGCCACTTGTATTTTGGCTGACAGGCGGATTCTCGCCTACAGAGGTCAGTGTAAAGAGACGCGATCAACAGCGATTCACAAGAGGTCGCCAAATCACTCTACTGTATTTTGCTAGTAGAACTCCCTACTCAACAAACGACAACTCTTACTGAAAATAAGTGACTTTTGATTGCATTGTCAATGCAAATCACAAGTGGAAAATCTAAGTTATAGCAGGTGCTCTTTGAATATAAACCACAACTAAAAAAAAAACCCATATCAAATCAACACAAGTGTGAAAACATGCTCTGAAATATCAGATCAGCTAGTATAGATTAATAAAAGTTGTTAAGAACTCAAGGCGGTGTTGATGTGGTCCACCAATCTCCATTTTTCCAATGTAATGGTTTCTACTGGCTGTAAACACCATGACACATACATATCCCTTCATGGGGAGACATTTTTAAACGGATATTGTAAAAAAGAGACAGTATATACATACAAAATATATACACATCTTTTGGAGGTTTTTGATGTAAAAGAAAAATGTGCAATGCTTGATGCTTACACTCTTTTACACACAAATACGCATTTATATGCAAACCAAAATGGCATGCATTTCGCGGAACGTGGCAGATCTGAAACTAAATGTGGACATCAGAGATCACAGGGACGACTCGTACTGCAGGAGCTCGTATAGCAGCGGTCCATCCCTGTATCTGATCCCGACAGTGGCGGGCGTGATGAACTGCAGGATGTTTATTGTCCTTCGCAAGCGCCTGTCCACGAAGTGCGCGTCCCAGGCTGGGTAGCGTTTCCTGGGCATGTCGATCTTGATCAGAGGTCCCTCCTGCCGGTAGCGCCCCAAGGGAGTGGTGGGCTCGGGCGAGCGCACCTGAAACACGGGCAGGCAGGTGTCTGCTGTGGCGTCATCCTGCTGACCAAAGGCCCCCATGGAAGCCCGGGAGGGAGTAGGTTGGGACGCCCTTGGCCCAGGGGTGGGCGCCATGGGCTCAGCCTCCGGGGGTAACGGAAGTCCCCAAAGAAGCTCGGCACAACAGGAGCTAGCTAGGAGCCTTATTTTAGGTCCCATTGGATGAAGGAGCCCATAATAGATGCCCATGAAAACCACCCCTGAGGCGAAGGTTAGGTAAACCCCGCAGAGCACCAGCACTGCATAGGAGTCAGTGGTGACTGGGTCTCGGTAGGCGTACCACAGGCAAGTAAGCACCGTATTCTCGGCAAGCACCACGAAGTAGTAGATCACCATGCGATACCTGGTTCGGCCCTCCTTCACGTTGAACCAGCAGAAGATGTAGACGATGCCCACCACCATGTTGAAGAGCACCTCTTCCCATTTGGACATGCAAAAATCCGTGCCACCGTGAACTATCCAGAACGCCATGGCACACCAGTGCACGACCACGAAGATGCCGAAGTAGATGTGGAAGATGGAAGCGAAGAGTGCAAAGGAGAGCACCCGTGAGGATATAGTGAAAAGCCTCCAGAAGATGTGGATCAGCGCGCCTCTGTAGCTCATGCTCTTTTTGTCATCTCTGGAGTCACGCAGTAGCTTGTGGTACGAAGCCAGGACCCAGGCCAGCGAGAGTAGGGAGGCAACAGAGGAGACACCTGTGGAGGTGTTCATGATGAGAGACATTCTTCAGTATACTTATCATAGACCAGTGGTTCTCAACCACATTCCACTGCACATTATGCATGTCTTCCTGATCAAAACACCTCATCAAGTTCATCAGCTAGTATTAGTTGAAACTCCAATACCTGAAATGGGTGTATCAGACAAAGGAGGCATACTAAATGTGTGGCGTTGGGGGGATCCAGGAATGTGGTTGAGAACTACTGTAATATCCACCTGATATTAAAATATGTATTCAGTGACCCCATCACAAGTGGTCAGCCAAGACACACTACCGTTTACACCTGATATTAACATGATTTTTAAATGTGTCTTCTATGACTACTTTTGTTTGAATTCAATCTAGACCAAGAGTCTCTAACCCTTTTTCTGCAAATCTACCTTCCTGTAGACTTCAGTTCCAACCCTACTTCAACACCCCTGCCTCTAATTTTCAAGTAACCCTGAACACCTTCATTACCTGGTTCATGTGTGTTTGATTGGGTTGAAGGAGAATCAACTTAAGCAGATTCTAGACCATGCCTTACATGCAATCAGCACAAAGTATGGCCTTGAGTGACTTATTGTTTTGACAACATACATTTCAAATCATAAGCATTACAAAAATGTGCTGAATATTGACCAGAAATGTTTTCAAGACATACTGCAGATGCAAAAATACTCTCCAAGTGATGTCTTTCACTTAAATCACATTGAACAGAGTGCTGCAGGGAAGAGGTATGTTTGTAGGCCAGCAAGCAAGTTAGCATCACCCTGGTTTCCTTTTATCCAAAAGCCAATGAGAAAATTGGCTTTTTTTCATTGCAGAAAATAAGCTCTGTGACCAAAAACTGCTATTCATACGTTTTGTTCGTCAAAAATAATGAACACAACTTTTATGAAGTTTAAAGGCTAAATACAAAAACTAAACTTAGCTTGCATGACAGTTGCATGACTTCAACATCAACACCAAGTTTCCGACAACTCTTTCAATCGTTATTTAAAATCTAAATGTTGGAAAGTTTAAGGTTGCAAGAGTGCATGAATTTGCCTTTTGGCAAAGGGCATCTCAGGAACTGCACACTCCAATGGTTTGAGTCTTACCTCTCTGATAAGTCCTTCAAAGTATCTTGGAGGATTGAGGTGTCCAAGTCGTAAAATATAGCTACTGGGGTGCCTCAGGGCTCAGTTCTTAGACCACTTCTCTTTTCTGTGTACATGGTATCACTAGGTACTGTCATTCAGAAACATGGCTTTTCACATCACTGCTATGCTGATGACACTCTTCATCTTATTCCATCCTGATAATTCAATGATAGCTTGTTTAACAGACATTTCTTGCTCGATGAAGGACCGTCACCTTCAACTCAACCTTGGCAAGACAGAACTGCTTGTGGTTTCAGCCAACACATCACTTCATCACAATTTCTCCATCCAGCTAGGCGCATCAACCATAACACCTTCCAAGACAGCCAGGAACCTTGGAGTTGTGACTGATGATCAGCTGACTTTCTCAGACCACATTGTTAGAACTGCCCAGTCCTGTGGATTTGCCTTATAAACACATTAAGAAAATCAGGCCCTTTCTTTTGGAACATGCTACACAACTCCTTGTTCAAGCTCTTGTTCTGTCCTGGCTGGACTATTGTAATACTGGCAGGTTTCGATCCAGTTCTTTCAAATCTCTTCAACTAATCCAGACTGCGGCTACAAAATTAGTCTTTAATGAGTTGAAAAGAGTGAATGTCACAGCTCTGTTCATCGATTAGCACCAATTACCATTAGCTGCTTGCATAAAATTCAAGGCATTGATGTTTGCCTACAAAAACAACCACTGGATCTGTACCCCTTTACCAAAATTCACTACTTCAGACTTATGTGCCCTCTAGAAGCTTGCATTATGAAAGTGAATGTTGCATTATAGTGCCATCCCAAAGAGGCACAAAATCACTTTCATGGATCACTTTCATCAACTGTTCCCTGCTGGTGGAACGAAATCTTAAAGATCATCTTCAAGAAATGGCAAAAAAATTGTCTCTTGCATCTACACTTAACCTTCTAACACTAGCACTATTCTACCTGTTTTCTTTTATTTATAAAAAAAACCCTTGCACTGTCTATTCTATCTACTTGTTTTCTTTTTATTTATTAAAAAAAATAAACTTTTAATACCAGCACTCTTGATTCCATTTCCATTCAATCTACTTGTTTTATTTTTATTTATTCAACAAATTGACCTCTAACACTAGCACTCTCTATTCTTTTTATATTCTATTTACTATTTACTTTATAAAAAAAAAAACCTTGCTACTGTACGTGCACTGTGTTAGACTAACCGGCACTTGTCACAGCACTTACATATTGTTTATCTTTTGTTGGTTGATTGCTTGTATTGTCCTCATTTGTAAGTCTGCTAAATGTAATGTAAATATGTAAACACAACGAGGCTGTGCTGTGAAAGCGGACTAGTGAGTAGATGACATTACCTCATAAAGTCCCCAAAAACCACTGTAGTCCCCTTCTGTAGACGTCTATGTGACATAGAGGGATCTGTTTAGCTAGCATTTATCATGCATTCTTAAAGTTTACAATTGCAAGCTCAAAACTGTAGTTGACTGAACTAACTCCACTAACGTATGGTTCACACTTACACTGCAGCGTCTCGGCCCGGTTCTTCTGGATCATTATACAGAGTTGTAGCACCAGTTGGGGGGCACTCTCTAGAAACGTCTCCAGCAGCCGGAGCATGTTGACGTCAGCATACTCGTACATCATCGCCCAGTAGAAGCGTCGCCTGTGTTCCTTCTGCCGTCGACTCTGGATGCCCAGGTACATCGTACGTATATACCTGTTCAGAGATCGAAAGATGCACAGCTAAAAAACACATGCATCTCTTGACAAAATAACTAATGTTCTTGTAAACAGAATCTGTTTGTTTTTTTGTATATGAAAATCATATGCAGTGGTCTTTTTTAGTTCAATGTTGTGATCCCATGTTACACAGAAACCAGAGAAACACACAACATATGCACAAAACGGTCTTTCATCAATAAATAGCATTATTTGCACATAATTTTAAATGTTCAGGGAAGTTCTGCCATCACAATAAAGGAATTCCCACACACATCTTAATTATACCATGTGGGTGAAAATGCTTGTTGATATAATAATAACAAATAAAAGAAAAAACCTAAATACACTTCCAATTATATTTGCAGAAAGCACATACTTTGTGCTCAAAATTAGCCTGAAAGGTAAATTAATCAGCCTAAGTTAAGAGATAGTAGTGATCCATTTCTTGAAGCACAAAAATAAAATTTTAATTAAAATTTCACAATGAGAAAATGAAAATATTTCATGCAATTAGAAAACTGAAAATATTTGTTAAATACGGTTTTATTAATCTTATGTAGTCATATTTGTTTTATTTTTGTAATGTTTTTGTGGAAAGTCATAATTATTACTGTTTAATACTATTTACTATTTGCAATGTAATTTGTGAATTAAATAAAAACTACTTAAGGATTTTTTTAAAGAATTGTAGCGATTTCAGAAATCTGGTCACCTTACTTTTTCAGGACATTATTTAATGCAGGTTAAGGTCTAATAAATCTACATTATCTGTGGTGTTTCATCCAAGAACTAGCCATTTAGCATCTATTTCTCCACCTGTGCACTTGGCATCACCATCAGACTTCCCATCAATGGATTTTATCAGAGATGGACACAGTTACAAAGCATTAAGGGTCCTCAAAAATATGGTATTTGGAATTAAATAAATAAAGCATTGATGTAACCATATATTTAGAAGAGATGTGCAATAAATTGAAGCGATCGCATGTGCTCATAATTTTCACAGGCTGCTTGAAACACAGCAGCTCTGGATCTGAGTGTGAATTATTTATGTCTATAAAATGAGCTTGAGCACATAGCAGGAGTTTCCCATCAAGGGCAGACTTATCACATCAGTGTTCCTCGATCCTGATCCTGGAGGACCCAAATACCACACACACCTATTTTAGAACAAAAACTTAGGCAATATTTACATTGCAACAACATAAATGTGACAAGGCATCCCTGCTCCAGTTTTTGTTGATATTTTGAATAGCACTAGCTGAAATAATTATAAATTTTTATGTTTTATTTCAAGTATGACAATGTTTTTTTTGGGTTTTATTTTATTAAATTACATACTCCGGTGTGTAAAGGCACGAAAACAGACAAACGGAGTGAGACATCACATTACATCACATATGCATCTCAGCGATTTCACAGTTTTGCATATTAACACTGCATTTATTTACAGTCACTGTAGGACGTTTCTGCACTATAATGATTAATGGCCAATATTGACTGTATGCAAACAAACAGACAACCTCTCTGTGTTGATATATAGCCAGTAGATACTGCACTGCATGAACCGGGATACTATAGCTTCTGTGATCCAGCAGGCTTCAGGCATGAGTCTAATGCCAGACAGAAAGAGTTATATCTCAAATCTCTCTAATAGCACCACAGGAAGTCACTCAGTGAGTGGCTTTTATTTGCTTTATGTTTCCAGCTGAATGAGTCACCATACGCAGCTGTGCCACCGATATCGACCCGGATGGGATGAGAATGGGTGCAGCTTACTGTAATGTTAGGTTTCATGTCATCCAAGCGGTTTCCCGTGTTAGTCAATACCACCTTAAAAGCATGGAGTGCATGTACTAAAATCACTCTGTTTGAAAACTAATCAGTTCAGCCACAAATTCATAGGTTGTACGGTGACATATAGTTAAGTGTTTTAAGCAGCATATGCACAACAAGGCTGTATTCACTTGATTAAAAATACAGTAATATTGTGAAATACTGTACAAAATTTATATAGCTGCTTTCTATCTGAATATTTGTGTCCCTGGAGCACAGAAGCAGTCTGAAGTCTTTGGGGTATATTTTTAGCAATAGCCAAAAAAACATTGTGTGGGTCAAAATTATTGATTTTCTTTTATATTAGGATATAAAGTAAAGATCATGATCCATGAAAATATTTTGTACATTTCCAACCGTAAATACATCAAAACCTAATTTTTGATTAGCAATATGCATTGCGAAGAATTCATTTTTAAATCAACTTTAAAGATGATTTTCTCAGTATACAGATTTTTTGCACACTCAGATTCCAGATTTTCAAATAGTTGTATCTCGGCCAAATAGTCAGATCCTAAAAAACAAATACAACAATGAAAAGTTCATTTATTCAGCTTTCAGATGATTTACTCTATAAATCTCATTTAAAAAAAAAAAACACTCAAGACTGGTTTTGTGGTGTAAGGTCATATTGTAAATTGTAATTTATTCCTGTGATTCACAGCTGTATTTTCAGCATCATTCCTCCAGTCTTCAGTGTCACATGATCTTCAGAAATCATGAAAATATGCTGATTTGCTGCTAAGAAAACATTTCTTATTATCTCAGTGTTGAGGGTTTTTTGAACAGTTTTTATATGGAGTAGAAATATTTGAATGTTTTCTCGAAGAGAGAAAATATAGATGTGTCATATCAATGCAACCTATCGATCTATCTAAAATCTCTCCATTTCTGGAATACAGACAACAAAACTATGAATGAAAATAAACACCGGCACATGGTTTCATAGAAAACAATAGACTCTAAATACAGACAAACAGATTTACAGAGATTTGCTCTCCATCTAAAACTGTGACATCTCGGATGAAAGATTCGCACCCTGGAGTTTTCCTGCTAAATCCTTCCTGGGAAATACTATGGGAAAAGGATTTCCACTGTTTCATATCACTCAACAAACATATGGAGAAAGACAATGGGAAAATGATTAGAAAGGTTATGCATGCATGTGATACGCCTCTTTCTGTCTCACTTTGCAGAGCGCAACATAAATTTTAAAAGTAAAACAAGTTAGAAACGAAAGTAAGGAAAATAAAGAGAGAGAGAGAGGTAGACTTACACTCCTCTCGCTCTGTTCCAGAAGCCTCTTTCTTTCTTTTTTCCTCTCTGTGAGCGAGTAAACCTCCCTGTCCCAAACCAAACTGCTTCTGTCTAGATCACCAGTCCATCAGGAAAACTAAAGCGAAACAAACAGAACATAATGGAGTCATGAAATGAGAATGAGGTGAGGGGAACACACAACAACCAAACTGCAACACAATTATGGGATCGAGAAGACATCAAATGAAAATGGTTAAATGACTCCAAACAAGGCAGAAATGAGAAACTTGTAAAGCAGAGGGACTGAAGAGGATTCTGAACCTGAATGCTATAGCGCTAGATGTAAAAATGCCCCACAAATTCAAAACAAACTCTATAGTTATACAAATATTATACACGCTCAAAAAACAAAATAAAAGTCAGTCATTAATCATGAATCAACCCCATACAGGGTGATATGAGATTTATTATCATAACTTTACATTATCCCTCACACGTTTATCAACACCACAACATGAAAATTAAATCAAAATCATACAACTGCCATGAAAAAGAGCTAAAGAAAACACTGAGGAGGGTCAGAAATCATGCAAAACTACCACTGAAAGAGACAAAACAGCCCCAGATACTGTCTGTAAAATGCACACACAAAAATGCTCTTCTAGGCCTAGCTATAAAATATCATCTAGAAAACATCCTTAAAAACACTGACAACTGCAAAACAACAAATACATTCAGATGCATGGTGACAGATTTCAGCAGAGACCTGCATAATTCAACACAAGAATCAGAAAATGCTTTTCAAATGCATTCCAGCAGTCAGTTTATTCTGTTATGCTGCCTATGCATTAATTAAAGATCATTTTGTTGCTTGGTATTAATTTAATTTAGTTCTAAAACGGTATGTTGCAGAACAAGTTTTAAAATAATAATGATAATAATACGTTTTGAATCAAATTTTGATTCCCACATGCAGAGTGTTTCTAAACGTCAGGGAATAGCTACAACCTTCATGTGCTTTTTTCCAAAACTCCAGTGCATCCAGGGCCGGTACGCACTGGTATCAGTACCGGCACTTCCAAATATAGCTCTTGAGCGTACTGCCACCTCTCCATGCGCCCAGACCGTGCTTTTAGCATACCGGTACATCATTTGGACATCTGTTTTAATAGAGGTTTTAATCCTTTTCCTGCGCTACTGCTTTTCAGAGCTCCCTTCACAATGCACGCTTAATTCTTCCTAGTTCGGAGTATGGAGCGTGAATCATTTGAGTCAGTTTGGGGATCGCGAATCATTTGAGTCAGTTTGGGAGTTCAGAGCGGGATCGCGAATCGTTTGAGTTAGTTTTGCAGTTCGGAGCGGGATCGCAAATCATCTGAATCAATTCGGGAGTTCGGAGCGGCTTCGCGGATCATTTGATTCGGGTTCGCGAATCATTTAAGTCAGTTTGGGGATAGCAAATCATTTGAGTCAGTTTGAGAGTTCGGAGCGGCTTTGCGGATAATTTGAATCAATTCGAGAGTTCGTAGCGGGTTCACGAATCATTTGAGTCAGTTCGGGAGTTCGGCGCAGGATCGCGAATCATTTGAATCAGCTCGGGAGTTCATATCGGGTTTGCGAATCATTTGAGTCAGTTCGGGAGTTCAAAGCGGATTCGCTAATCATTTGAATCATTTTGGAAGTTCGGAGCGTGAATCATTTGAATCAGTTTGGAAGTTTGAATGCAGTAATGCAGTAGCTCTTTCTAAGGGTATTTTTTCAAAATCCTTTTGCACATTTTATCTATGTTGAGTAGTTATTTCTAGCTCAAGCAAATCCACAAACTAATAAAAGGATTTATTATTAAGGTCGCCTGTTGACTGCTGTATATAAAACCCCTTCAATATAGTTGTTGTTACCTCAGGGGATGAGGGGAATCATCAAAAACAAAAAAACAGAAAATAAAATAAAATAAAATAAAATGTGGCTATAATAGAGTACCGGCACCTCTTTTGGGCCACTTAAAGCACTGCTCTGGATACATACAAAAAAAGTATTTTAACACTGAACAAGCATTACACCGGGATGCATTCTTTTAAAAGAAAAATTTGCTGAAAATGAACTCACCTGCACGCCATCAAAGATCTAGATGGGTTTGTTTCTTCATTGAAACAGATTTTCAGTTCATTCAAACATCATCTTTTTGCTTCTCAAGACATTAACTGATGGACTGAAGCGATGTGGATTATTTGTGGATTACTATGTTTTTATCAGCTGTTTGGACTCTCATTCTGACGGCACCCATTCACTGCAGAAGATCAGTTGTTGAGCAAGTGATGTGATGCTACTTTTTCTCCAAATCTGATGAAGACAAAAGCTCCTCTACATCTGGTATGGCCTGATACCAGATTTTTATTTTTGGGTGTACTATTTGTTTAAGATATACATGTCTACAGTAAATTGTCTGGATTTTTGTGAAACAAGACAATTTCATGTCTGCTCGTTCGTTTGACCCCTAGATGAATATTCAGGTGCTATTTCTAGCAAGTGCATCATGACTAAGAGAAAGAACCTGCTGAGACACTGCAAACTCTCTCTCTTTCTCTTCTGGAGAACGGTTACTGAAACCCCCACAGGGAGGATAGATTCATTTCACAGGCTTGATGCTTTTGCCCTGAAAATTTCACAGATGGTGCCTGCAATCAATAATTGAACACAACTTTAACACTAAGGTTTGTGCACAACTCAGGTTTTCGCAGCAGAATCTTTTATAAGGAAATAGTCATGGCTTAGTTCATAAAACGTTTAACAGCTGAACAGACTGTTGAGCAGTTAGCAATACAATCTGAGGAAACAGACTTTTAGACCTCTTCTTCAGCTGTTGAGACATGTTTCTGAGCATTTATTAAAGAGGCTCGATCATGAAAACATCTAAAGGTCAGGTAAATATATATCAGTTGTTTGTTTCTTTTTGTTTTGTTTAATATAGTAAATATTTTTTTAATTGCTTTTAAAAAGTCTTAAAAGTTTCTTCTTCTTTTTTTGTTGTACACCAAATTAAACAATTAAAATTACAAATAAAAAGTTTATTTATTTATTTTTCAGTTTAAGTATTTCAATATTTATTTTTATGGTTTTCATTTTTGTTGTAGTTAACTATTAAAAACCCTGATGCATATTCTTATCTGCTGAAAAATAACAGATAACAGATTCAAATAAATAACTGATTCAAACAGAAATCAATATTTTAATAACTTTCCAGGGAAATTAAATAAATGTTCAATGAAATAGAAACTAAAAATATTAAATATTTATTTCAGTTAATTCACAATACACATTTTTATTTAATAAACTATAGAAGCATAATATATATATATATATATATATATATATATATATATATATATATATATATATATATATATATATATATATATATATATATATATATATATATATATATATATAGTGTAAATGACAGCAACGAAAAAACAACAACAACAAAATTACTCAAACTTTTTTTGGAAGACATCAAATAAAACTGAGAAGTTATTAAAAAACTACAATAGCAACACTATTATAACCAGTATTGAATATTAAATGAATACTTCATATTTTGAAAAAAAAAAACAATATGCATTAATATACATTTTTCATCATTTCTTCTTAATATAGCTTTCTAACAAAGCTGCATTGTACAGTACACTATAAGAACTATGCATTTTGTTTGGTTCTGTGACAGGTTGCTTATTTTCCTCTATTGTAAGTTGCTTTGGATAAAACGCATGACTGTAAACTGTATGGCAGAAAGAATTAAACATCAAACACCTTCCACACATCAACTATAAATCTCCCGCTATGAGCAACTGGTGCTGGAGACCTTCTGTTGTATTTCTCATGTCGTTCGACAGAAAGAGCTCAAGCTAAGTAATTAAACAATGTACAAGTGCTGAACATTAAACAAGGTGACGGTTGCATGAGTGGGTGGACTAGAGAACATGAAAGCAGCAGCTTGTGAGAGGGGTGTGTGTAGCAGTGAAGTGTGTAGAGCAGCTGTGTCTGTCTCGTCCCAGGAGCCGCTCGTGCTGTGGTTAAGTGGAGGCAGTAAAAGCTCAGTGTCGGGCCGCTGAAAGGTGTGAGCGAAAGTGCACTGAACAGATACAGGAGAATTCAGGTCAGTGCCAACATCTACAGCCACATCTCATGCCTGTAAAAGACCGCTAGGACCCAGAGCTCACCCACTTCTACAGGACATTGTCCAGAGGGTTAATAACAGATGCTAGAATGCAACTTAGGTTTATGTGTTTCTTGCTATTGGTGGATGCCATTAGGTTGCTGCAGTAGGTGGTTTCTCACTGGTCCTGTAGCCAGTGCTCAAGTCTAGATATGGCTCAGCTTTTTCTTCAATGCACGTCTGTGGGATTGTATCCATTTTTATTTTAAGCTAAATCTCTATATCTAGCTAAATATTAGAGGAAAAATTACAATTACAATTACAATTACAATTACAATTTGTACAATTACAAATTTGTAATCTGAAAAACCTAAGTACATTTTTCCTTAAAACAAGAACAAAATCTGCTAATAAGGCAAATACTAGTTTAATTTAATAACTAGTTTTCTCTTTCAAAGTTATTTTATTTATTCACATTATTCAGAAACGTTATTCAACATTATTCAGAAATGAAGACTCAATAATTTTAAATGTCAAGTAAATGTTTCTTGATTTAATATTGTTTAGATAATTGTACAGGAAAACAAGACAGTGAATAAATCTTTTTATTTATTATTTTTTTTGCAATGCAAGTTCGGTATTTACGGCTGATGGTTTGTTCAAATCAGTAACTTCAAATACATTGTTACAAATAAATCAAAGACTGTTGGAGTATATTTTGCAAGAAAATACTATTTGAGTCTATTTATTTCAAAATGTCACATACTGTATAATTCAATATGCTATGTGGCTTTTTTATAATTATTTGTGTAATTTTCTAGCATTTTTGAGTGAAAATAGTTTCACAAAAATGTTTCAGTGCAAAGAACCACAAATTGAATAGTCTATGAAAACACCAAAACTTAATTATTATTCTTTTTTAAACTATTATTATTATTATTATTGTTGTTGTTATTGTTGTTTAACCAGGGAAAAACAAAAAATCCTCTCTCAAAATTAAAACTCTCTTTTAAAGGAATTTTCTGGCCTAGATATGCAGCCAAAAATAACATGTACACAAAACCAAATACAATTAAGCATGGAACATTAAATATTATTATTGCAATATTAGATGAAATATTCAATAAAATTAAATAGCAGACAAGAGACAAACTGCCAGTTCATTTCTTTGTTGATTATTTCTAGTTGTATGTTATCTTGGTCTTAAAGATCAGAATGTCATAACAGAATAACAACTGGTCATGATCTGCATGTTTAAACTAAATGCATGCAAGGGCTGAAAGGATTCACACGCTGTGAGAGCTCAGAGTCAAGTTGAGGTCTTACACTCTGAACACAACAATCAGTCCTCATCAGTGTTAGATCTGTGCCAAGAGAAGCATATGTGCATCCAGAGAGTGTGAGCGCTGCCGACGGGGAACGAATTCTCTGCCTGCGCCTGTCAGCTTCTGGTCAGCCCTGAGCACGACACATGATCTTAAACGGCGTGACAGTCAACTAATTGTTTTATTCAGGCCTGCAGACACTGACTACTTCTCCTGTCACCCCGCTGATGAAGAAAAACATCAACTACAAGCTATTCTTACATATCACTGGATACTCTCACATAACAGGTTACAGCACTGTATGGAGCTAATCACAGGCGTCTGAACAGAATGGAGCACAAAACTGTAATTTACTGTGATTAACTTTATTCTGACAACTGGATTGACGGAAAAATCATGCAGCTTCTTCGTTCTTCTAATTATTTCTATGAAGATGCAATTTAAAAAGAATTTCCCACTTCATATTATGTTATATAACTTCATATGAATTATTCTGTATAATTTCACCAACAGACTAAACTATGGCAGTAAATTAATGAAAGGAAATTAGATAAATTGCACAAAATCAGTCAACAACATATTTGCTCCTACAGTATTGTTGCTATTATTGTCATTATTAATTTAGTGACAATTAAGCACATTTTACCCCCAGAATCCCCACAATAATTTAATTGTTATTATTTAAATGCAGAAAAAAAGAATGAATAACATTTACAATTTTACACATTTAATAAACTTTTAAAATTGTAAATTCATAAAATATTTTTTGTAAAACAAAATAGTCTAATTAAATTAGTCTTATTATTATTATTAACAATATTATGTCAGTTCAGCACATTTTACCTCCTCAAAATCCCACAATAATTTAATCCTCATTAATGCAAAAAAAAAAAAAAAGAATATATTAGTAAAATTGTAGAATACTTCATGCATCATGTTTTATTTTATTCCTTTTATTAATATGGAGTAAGAAAAAAATAAAGATTATATATAATATCAAAACGAAAATATGTAATAATATTAAAATAAGTTTTTTCTCACAGATAAGAGACGTCAGTGCAGTCCCTCACCAGAACACATATGCTTTTCAATCAGCATGAAATATGACCATTGAACAACTTAAATACTGACAACATCCTGAAGACATGACTGAAAGTGAGAGCAACATCCTACAAGATCAAGCCCAAGCTGGATGCAGCAAAACCAACCCAACCAGACCGAGGTTTGTTTTCCTCTTGCAGAGGTCATGCAAGTAAATTAATTACAAGCTCTATCGATTTCACACTCTCCAGCCCGAAGTGAGCCCGTCATTCTGCTGAAATGAAGAGTTTGGCATCGTTATACAGATGGTTAGAGGACACTGAACGAGCCATAAAGCAAGAGAAAGAAACCACAGTGTTTCAACTGATGGATAGAGAAGAAATTATTTGATGCATCTGCATGCAACCGCATGTTTATGTGTGCATATCCAATATACAATACATCTTGATTCTAAAGAAGCACATCACGTGCATCTGATCAAAACTGGATGTGTGCATCACCCTAATGAGACATTCCGCGTCTTACCTCCACACTTGTCCCATCTGAAGGATGTGCACACAAGCATGCCAGATCCAAATGTAGATCACACAGCACCTGTCCCTGCCGTAGATGCGCGAGCTCAGATCCGCTGTGGCCTTTCCGCTGAGCCCCTCCACGGCCGCGAGACCACCGCCCGTGTAATCCTGGACGAACCACCTGAAGCTCAGGATCTGGACCAGCACCGACGGCACCAGCGCGAAGAACAGCGTGAGCCCGAACCACAGATAGTCCCGTTTCGAGTAGTAGTCCAAGGCCAGCCACAAGTCCGTGCCGACGTCCCAGAAGAAGACGAGCAGCGCGAGGACGATCCAGAGGCAGTCGAGCCACAGGCGCTCCTCCCGCTGGTGCTGATGCTGCGGCCGCTCGCATCCTTCAGCATCCCTGTCTCCCAGCAGCGACTGCAGACACGCGCTCCTGCAGCCCCAGTAGCACGACGACGTGTTGCAGCAGTGACAGATGTGTATAGCCGCGCTGTCCAGCGCATCGTCGTCGCCGACCGCCTCGTCCAGGTTGTGCAGCTGGGCGAAACCGGTAACGACCCCCACGCCATCGGATTTTGCTGCCATCTTGCTCTCTGAAACGCTTCACCCCCCCACCCTCTTTCCGTGCTCAGTGACGTCACTTCCGCGATACCTGTAGCCGTGCTCCGTGACGTCACTTCCGTGATACCTGCATGTTTTTGGCGTGAGTCGATGCTACTTTAGTTTAGATAAAAGTCTGGACACATCATGTATTATGAGAGTTTTTCACGTTGAACAATAATAGTCTGTAATATCATAGTCGTGTAGTGACACATATAATGTACGTATAAAATACGAAAAAATATATTGTGTACTGTACAATATAGGTTTACTATAGAAGTATATTTTGTATATTAAAATATATTTGTGTGTGTGTGTATAGAGAGACAGAGGGAGAACTGTATATATATATATATATATATATATATATATATATATATATATATATATATATATATATATAATTTATTAAAATAAATTACATGAATTATTATGAATTTTAAGAATATTTCTTATTTATATAAGATATTTATATAATATTTATATAAGAAGTATATTTGTGTGTGTGTGTGTGTGTGTGTAGAAAGAGAGACATAGAGAACTGTATTTATATACTAATTCATTATAATAAATTAATGAATCAAAAATTATGAATTTTAAGAATATTTCTCACTTCTTATTTTTTATTCTATATATTATGATTATTATTTTCTGTACACATTTGTAAAGGTTTCAAATAAATAAATAAAATGTTTCCACCATAATTGTAAATGTTCCTTTCATTAACACTGAATACACTGAAGGTGGGTTTAATAAATAAATAAAACATATAGTTTAACACATGTTGACTTTTTATGTCAATGGAAATCTGCAGAAATTTTAAGAGTAACATTTATAAAGCACAAAGAAATCATCTATTTTCTATAAGTTTATTTGAAGACAGATGCAGGCATACATATTTTGTAAAGTTCCTGTGCATTACTATTACTGTTCTGTTTAAAACACATCGCACTGCTCAATTCATATTTAAATTGATTATTATGTCAAAAAGAAAAATACTGAAGAAAAAAAAGCCTCCTTGAACACTATCTGTGAGCTCCATAAAATCCAATGCAGTTGCTTCCAGCACATGGGGAATTTTCTAGATTAGCAGAGCACAAGCAAAACCCTCTGCCAAAGGGATATGACAAAAGCCCCTGTCTTTAGTTCTGTCCCAGCGGAGAGAGTCCAAATCTTCAAACAGACACTGCGCCACATCTGACAGAGACACTGGGCTGCCTAACCGCTCTGAGCTAATTAAACTGTCATGATAAAACCAGAGGAGTAGTGGAAACCTCATTTTCAGTAAAAGGGAAAAATGCTCAAAAGTGCACATGAAGAAGCATGACTGTTTAACCCTCTGACGCAGGGTGTCAAGCTCAATTTCCTGGAGGGCCAGAGCCCTTCAGAGTACCGTATTTTTTGGACTATAAGTTGCACCTGTGTATAAGTCGCATCAGTCCAAAAATACCTCATGATGAGGAAAAAAACATATAGGTCGCACTGGACTATAAGTTGCATTTATTTAGACCCAAGAGAAAACATTACCGTCTAGAGCCACGAGAGGGCGCTCTATGTCTTCAGTGTAGACTACAGGAGAACTGAGCAGCATAAAGCGCCCTCTCGCGGCTGGAGACGGTAATGTTTTCTCTCAGTTCATTTCTCTCGGTTCATGTCAAATTAATTTTTATAAATAAGTCACAACCGACTATAAATCGCAGGACCAGCAAAACTATGAAAAAAAGTGTGACTTATATATACGGCATACGTTTTTTTTTTAAATGGATGGTAACTTCGGTTGAATTTTCAGCAATCTTTGAAGTGGATACCTTGACTAGAGTGTATTAATTGGTTATTAATTCTATTTGGTTAGTGCATATTGTTACAGTTCTTAGTGGAGCTCTCTAATGTAAATTTTTTGGAATAACCCTTAAAGTGGAAATGAAATGTCCCTTTTCTCTCTACTATTAAAATATGTTCTGGTATTAACACATTTCTGTATACCTAACCAGATGAAATAACTTGTAATTCTTTACTCTCTGAATTTAAATTTGAAGTTTTTCACAATGTACAGATATTGTATGGAAACAATATCACACTTACTTTTTGAATGTGATTTTTGGAGATAAATATCTTGGCTTGTGTTCTCTGCTTACAACAACCTTTTTAGTTTTGAAATAATTAATGTATACTGTTTTTGATTTGGGAATCCAGATTTAAGGAGCTGGATGATGTGTTATAACTGTTAACTCTCTGTGGCTTATTTCATCTTCACAAATGTATAAAGTTATTGATTGTATGCCCGATTGTAGGATTTTGTATATTGATCTGAAACAATTTTCACGGACTTTCATACCTGGCTCAACAACTTGAACCTGATATTTCAATCTCAAATTAATAAAACATACATAGACCTACATAGGCCCACGTCTGCTTTAAAAATGTAATTAATTTAAAAGAGAATTTGCATTTGTAATTAGTTCCAGTTCATTCATCACATTTGAAATGTAAGATCAAGTCAAAAGCATTGCATTGTAGAATATACTGTGCTGTCACTAGTGGACATCGTACACTAGGCTATTTTATTTCAAATGTTTTGCACAAAGAAATAAATTAATGCAAAGTAGAGAAAGAAAAAATGAGAGATACAAAACAGTTCAGAAGAGTGCAGCGTTCTGCCTGACTGCAAAAGCAAAACCCATTTACACAAAATCTGAATTGAAAAGAGCATATGCTTCCCTGTTCAGAAGAGTGACTGTTCTCTGCAGCGCGTTTGAACCAGACAGAACAGCTACTAAATGCAAAAGCACAAGGGCATGAAATTTTTATGAAAGCTAATGTTGTGACTGTAGGGGCAGTGAATGCTATAAGTGAGATAATTGCCTGCAGATCCCTGGAGTTCAGGGGCGCTTTCATGGGCTGCTATTGAAGCAGACAATAAATGTATATTTCTTGCATGACTGCTGCACACAAATGCTCATGCCGTGAAAGAGGCACCATTGATTCAGCACGCACAAGACAAATGACCAATGACATAAGACTGGAATCACTGGTTCTTGAGAGATGGACAAAACAGTAATATTTGTTACAATTGTTGTTTAATAATTTACTATATTATTACACATAATTTTATCAGCCTAACAATTCACGTTTAAAGTTATCTTTTAAGATGAGTTCAGAGGTGACCAAGATGCTCGACAGCTGCAGGAATCTATGACAAAGAGTGGCCACTGTGTGCATGTGACAACAATATCACAGATTCTCCACAAATGTGGCTTGTATGGAAGGGCTGCGAGAAAAAGCCACCTCTCAAGAAACGATTCTGAGTAAAATTGAATTATCTGGCCTCAACCCCAAACTATACTATATGTCTTATAGCACTTATAGTCAGGATAACTCTCACCATCAAATTTAACTGAACTTAGGAAGAGTAGGCAAAAATTGCACAGTCTGGATGTGCAGAGTTAGTAAAGTAGGCCTTTCCTCTTTTATCCTAGACATGCAAAAATGAGTTAATCACTATTCTTTTATCTATTTTGTCACATCTATTTTAAAGCACATGAATGACGTAAAATGACATAGAACGGAGTTCTCATTACCGGTGTGACAGAAGGAGACCTGGTGTTTGTGATGCATCCTATATTGTGTTATCCTATTTTTAAAGATTGTGTTTTAGATTAAGCTTTGAGGCCTAAATGGGTGTTATATAAACCTGTAGATGCCATGTTTCCCTGGTTACCACATTCTGAAGCATGAAATGCAGTCTCTATGACAACACATCACTGATGATGAGATTTAATCATATTTTCTGTCTGGTTTTTTATTTGAGGAGGTCTGGGTCAGCTGGGAGTGGGGCTCGCTA
The DNA here is from genome assembly GCF_003368295.1 of Carassius auratus. NCBI lineage: Eukaryota > Metazoa > Chordata > Actinopteri > Cypriniformes > Cyprinidae > Carassius > Carassius auratus. The sequence continues at coordinate 15,876,954 of NC_039284.1, forward strand.
AACTGCTCAGGTGAGACTGAAGCGCTTTCAGAGACCCCGCCCCCTATGACATTTCAGCCAATCAGATGTCACCACGGGAGAGTTTACTCGAAACAGAATCTAGGGTTGTCACAGTAATATCTGTCAGGTTATAAGGATATTTTATGCACAGCATTCTAAATATATATATATTTGTTTATTTCCCATTTCATACAGGAAGCAGTTTGGAAAAATATAATATAATTCTGTCTGATCTCAGGAAACCTCCAGCTCATGTTTACCAAAGTGATGGGTATCAATATATATCAATATATGGTCGGCAGCATCATTGAAATAGAAACATTTTAGTCATATTTCTTCTCATGTACACATGCAGAGTTTATATATGAAGACTTCTATATATACTAGACTTCTACATTCTAAAATGTTTCAGTTTCAAAGAGTTTACTAATAATATAGATTGATCTATATTGAGAATTTAACTCTTTTTTAAAAAAAATTAATATTTACTATTATAGGTCTCTGTAAATGTCATTATTTAAATAAAATATATAAAAAAATAATTAAGAATGTTTATAATATAGAAATATTGAAATGCCTCTTTAAGTATTTTTAATTTATTGATTTATATGTTTGCTATTTTTTTATAATTTATTTAGATTTTTGGCTCTTAATTTTAAATGCTGACTTCATGCACCTTTATTTCTTGAAACCATAAGAGTCAATATGTTCACATTTGGGTCATTTTAGTAAAATCTTCTCCAAAAGGGATGTGTTTACTGTACATGTATGAGTTTATAAATATATACTGATCTACATTTTTAATTTAAATATATGTTATTTTTAGAATAGATATTAACATGTGTGTTAATTAAATATGAATATTCATACATTTCTGTCATTTAACTGTAAATGTTTATTTATTCACATGTGGTGTGACATTTTAGTCGCAATTCTCCAAAAATGTTGTATGTACATGTATATGAAACTATGTTATAGTT